>NC_086448.1:377033283-377333283 GCF_028390025.1 Pseudophryne corroboree | reverse complement strand
TGATAGAAAGGGCTAAAAGGAGATTTGCTGTTATTTAATAATAGAGGTAATAGTTAAAGTATAGAACAACACACGGCTTGTCCGAGAGACGAGGCAGCCAGTGTGCAGTGTGGATTGCGGTAGATGATCAGGGATCATCTACATTGATAAAATATATATTGTGTTACGGTGGATCCTTTGCATTGCGTACACGTGTCGCTAACAAAGACTAGCGTACGCAATCCAAAAGGCAGACGCACGCAGCGTACATTACGCAACGTAGCGTCTGGTTACGCCCACGTAGCTCAAGTTGTGATAAAGTTGGATTTTAGCGCAAAGCGATAATTAACGCACAGCGATAAATAACGCGAAGCGGTAAATAACGCAAATCTATTTTTGGAAAATCTGAAATTTAGTTTAACAGATCCTGCTCCTAATTGGTAACACACTTGGCCTGAAGACAATTTCTGCGCAGAAATAGATATAGAAACAAAAGTGTACATGTGTTGAGTGAGTGTGTTTTGTATACAAAAGTTTATACAATTTTAAAGGTGGAACCAAAAGGAAAGTCGGGTACTCGTAAAGGGACATACGTGTAAGTGACATATACGGTGGCTAGGGAGGCATCCCTGGTTAAATAATATTTGAGCATTAGAGTATAGCGGACCATAAGGTAACAAGACCAGGAGGTCATAAGGTAAAAAGGTCCGCTATAAAAGTCCAGTGGCACAACGCCTGGGGTGTTGGTGCAGAACCCATATAGGCCATACAAGCTCTGGTTGAAGGAATCGCAGCCGGAAACATCGATTCCATTAATCTTTCAGTACATGACAAATAGTGCTCGCGTACTGAACGATTGGACCGCACGTAATTGTGTGCAGTAGTTAGTAATCTGACCTCATACCATTAGAGAAAAGTGGTCACAAACGCTACTTGTACATTCTGACGTGATTTGTGTAATTTTTTATTTTTGGAAGGGAAGTTCGCTGGTCACTCAGGAACTATCTAACAACCCCAACTTTACTGGAAAGAGTAAGTGTCCTGCGGGTAACCCTCATATGTTCCAGTAAACTGAAGGTTCCATAGGGGCCCTGTATCGAGTACGCCAGCACCATATCGGTGTGATCAGGTCGTATTGGTCGAGGTGGGCGAGTGAGTGGGGTACTCGGTAAACCGCCACCGCCGGCCTACTGTGGAGTAATTTGGTTGTCTGTAAAGGCTTGCTGAAAACCTTGATACAGAAAATCCAAGGAGGACTAAGCAACACCTACAGACGATGGGGGCCAGTTGCTCAGGTAGGGGGCGATCAACCCAGGTTCAGGTTGATTCGGAGAACCGACCAGTCGGGTCGGCAAGATACATTATGTGTGAAAAATACGGTAGTCACACAGAGGTTTTATGTGATGAATGGGAGAGAATGACTGTACAAGACAGGGACAAGTTCCCAAGAATAGGTAGCTTCAGTCCAGATGTGTTACAAAATTTAAGGAGGAGGATATGTCTCGTAAAATCATCAAAGAGACGAATTCAGCATCATGATTACTTGCAGTTATGGCACCAGGAAGGTGAGATACAGAGAGGTTTGGCTCTGGCGGCGGGAACTGGGGCGGTCAGGAAGCTGATTGCCACAGCTCCTCCTCCACCATACATTGCAGGAGAGAGGTTGATTGCGGAGAGAAACGCACTGGGTTGTAAAACACAAACTCTTAGTAACCCTGTAAATGTAAATGATGTTAACCGAATAACTCATGCAAGTATTAACCCGTGCAAGTTGTACCCTGTTTTGAACCTTCCTCAGGAGTGTGAACAAGAAGACGATTCGGCAACAATTTCAGCTCTCTCTCTTGCGGCCACCATATCAGAGACCACAGTAGGCACAGCGACACCCACGAGATTAGTGAAAGCCCCTAGCGGAGGGATAGGTGAGGTCGTGTCAACGGGTAAGTACGGCACCATGCACTACACTGAAACCATTGTACCACAAGTTGTAGAATCTACACAGGAAGATGCTGTTAGAATTGCTCCTGTAAGGGTAATAGCAGTTCCCAATGGAAAAACAGATGTGTCTGGAGCCACTCCCCTAAGGAACATTGCCATGTACGCCCCATTTTCCAGAATGGAAATAAGAGCAATAGTGTCCGAATTTCCTGACCCCAGGAAAGACTTAGTTGCTAGCCAAAAATACATCAGGGATTTAGGTAACACTGTAGAGCCCAACAACAAGGATTGGCAGGTACTGCTAAGAGCTTGTTTACCTTCCAATGTCGACGCAACTCAGTTTTTAGCTGACTGTCAATTGGATAAAGATGTACCGCTTACAGACGTATACAATAAGGATAATGTAAAAAGGATAAATTTACAACTAAAGGAGTATTTCCCAGCCGTTGTTAAATGGAATAAAATATTTTCCATTAAGCAAAAAGAGTCCGAAACGGCAGCAGAATATTTCCACCGGGCACTAACAGAAATAGCAAAGTACACTGGTATAGAGGACATAAAGACCAACCCAAACCATCGGGAAGTAGCAGTGTCTGTACTGATGGATGGTTTGAAAGAAACATTAAAGACTAGGGTTCAGACCACGCAGCCATGCTGGCGAGGTCTGTCAGTGTCCACATTGAGAGAGGCTGCTGTTGATCATGACAAAAACATCACTAGGCACAGGGAGTCGCAAAGTGATAAGTTGATGTCAGTAAGTATACAGGCGCTGACCACAAGGCAGCCTGCGTATGTACCACCGAATCCTGTGGGTAAGGCAAGTATAATAACATGTTTTTCTTGTAACAAACCAGGACACTTTGCACGAGACTGTAGAGTAAGAAATGTACAAAGATCTTTTCAACCCCCTAGACAACAACACAACACACGACATTGGGAGCAGGGTCCACAGAGGCGGAGTTTTGAGCCACATACAGGGGAAACAAAAAGATATCCCCCGAACAGAGATTGGCATGCCTCTGGTAGTTCCCAGCTAACCCCCTCACAAATAGTTGCTGCCAATGGGATTCAGGGAGGTCAGCATACCCAATAGGGGTGTGGCCATACCTGTAATCTGCAACCAGTTAAATTGATTGCTAGTCTTGGAAGTGAACCAGAGATTGCAATCAATGTGGCTGGTAAAACTTTAAACTTTCTTGTAGACACAGGGGCGGCCAAGTCAGTGATAAATTCGACAGTGGGCATGAGAACCACTGGTAGGACAATTCCAGCCATGGGAGTAACAGGAGTAGTCCAGCACTACCCTGTTAGCAAACCAGCCGAGATTACAATAGGGCCTTTGCACACCAAGCATTCCTTTTTGCTGGCTGCATCGGCACCAACCAATCTCCTGGGAAGAGACTTACTATGTAAAATGGGTTGCGTCATCTATTGTACTCCTGAAGGTGTATTCTTGGACATCCCTGAGAATCACGCTCAGGAAGTACGAGACATGTTAGACTCCCCATCAAAATTAATGTCACACACCGTTATAACAAATAGGAACCCATCCCAGGTAGAAGAGATGACATCTCAGATACCAGAGTCACTTTGGACAAAAGATGGACAGGACACTGGATTAATGGCAAACGTAGCTCCAGTAGTAGTACAAGTAAAAGATGGTAGGATAGCTCCAAAAATCCCACAGTATCCTCTGAAGCCAGAGGTGGAGTTAGGAGTTTTTCCCGTAATAGAGCGCTTGCTACAACAGGGCATTCTAGTAAGAACGTCCAGCACAGCAAATAGTCCCATCTTCCCTGTTAAAAAGAGTGGGGGGAGGGGTTACAGGCTAGTGCAGGATCTAAGGGGGATTAACAAAATAGTCGAGAGTCAGTTCCCCGTAGTGCCTAATCCAGCTGTCATCCTAATGCAAATTCCTCCCACTGCCAAATTTTTCACTGTTATTGACCTCTGCTCCGCTTTCTTTTCGGTACCTCTGCACCCTGACAGCCAATATTTGTTTGCATTCACATACAGAGGAGTCCAATACACGTGGACTCGATTACCCCAAGGTTTCATAGATAGTCCAAGTATATTTTCTCAGGCTTTGCATGATTGTTTACAGTCTTTTCAACCAGAGAGTGGATCAGTATTGATACAGTATGTGGATGATTTACTGCTGTGTTCAGATTCACTGGAAGCTTCCCTGAAAGATACGAAACAGCTCCTGTTTCACCTTTCAGACACAGGTCACAAGGTTTCCAAAGACAAGTTGCAATTATGCCAGACTAAGGTAAAATATTTGGGACACTGTCTAACACAAGGACTGAGACACCTGACCGCTGATAGAATCCAAGCCATTAGAGACATGACACTGCCACAAACCCAGCAACAGATAAGGACGTTTTTAGGAATGTGTGGGTATTGCCGTAATTGGATCCCAGGGTTTTCCATATTGGCGTTACCTTTGCAGGAAATGGTCTCTTCAAACAAACCTGATCGGATTTCGCATACAGACGAATCCGAAACAGCATTTGAAAGACTCAAGCAATGCCTAACGCAGGCACCAGCACTAGGTATGCCAGACTATGGGAAACCCTTTGAACTATACGGAACAGAAAGTGCTGGGTGCGCAGCAGGTGTACTAACACAAAAACACGGTGATGCCAGCAGGCCAATTGCATACTACAGCGCGCAGCTAGACACGGTAGCGCGATCCCTCCCCACATGCTTGCGTAGTGTTGCGGCGATAGCATTGCTAGTGACGAAAAGCGAAGATGTCGTGCTAGGCCACAACCTCACAATCCATACGCCACATGCAGTATCTGCCTTATTGAATTCTGCCCAAACCAGACACGTCTCATCAGCCAGGTTTACGAGATGGGAATTGGCATTAATGGCCCCCGTAAACATCACCATAAGGAGATGCAGTGCATTAAACCCTGCAACATTTCTCCCAGGTGTGCCTGGACAGGCACAAAGGGTGGGAGGTGAGAGTGATGGGGAAGGAGGATTTAATGCAAAGGAAGATACACATGATTGTATGGAATATTTGACCCAAAAAATTTTACCGCAAGGCCTGACATCAGTGACAATCCACTAGAAGATGCAGAACTCACGTTCTACACGGACGGTAGTTGTCACAGACAGTCAGACTCGGGAGACTTGTGTACTGGATACGCAGTCGTAGATGACCAAGACACCATAGAAGCGGAACCGCTAGGCCCACCTCACTCAGCCCAGGTTGCTGAACTGGTCGCCCTAACCAGAGCATGTGAATTGGCTAAGGGAAAGTCTGCCAATATCTACACCGATTCTAGATACGCGTTCGGGGTAGTCCATGATTTCGGAGCCCTATGGCGGCTCAGAAATTTCATGACGGCAGCTGGCACACCGATAGCGCATGCAGCGTATATAAAAAGGCTTCTAACAGCGATACAGGAACCCGACAGAGTGGCTGTTATCAAATGTAAAGCACATACATATAGCCAAGACCCAGTATCCCTTGGTAACAGCCGAGCAGACGAAGCCGCAAAGCTTGCAGCTGCTACCCCCATACAGACAGACGCCACACAGTTGATGGTATTCAATACCATCAACACACAGAAGTTGTGTGAGATGCAGAATTTGTGTTCCACTCAGGAGAGAGCAGTCTGGAAGGCAAAGGGATATGGCCAGGAGTCCTCAGGGCTCTGGACGGATGGACATGGTAAACCAGTGGCCCCCAGGGCATACCTTCCATGTCTGGCTGAAGCAGCTCACGGGCTGACTCATCTAGGCAAGGAGGGGATGTGCAAATTGGTAAGAGCATACTGGTGTGCCCCAGGATTCTCCTCCCATGCTAGTAAAAGAGCAATGTCATGCCTTACCTGTCTGAGAAAGAATATTGGAAAGGCAATACCTACAGAACCCTCCCATATCCCACCTGCCGGCGGCCCTTTCCAAGTAATACAAATTGACTTCATCCAATTACCCCCATGTAGAAATTTGAAGTATGTACTTGTTTGTATAGATGTTTTCTCGAATTGGGTCGAAGCTTTTCCAGCAGCTACAAACACTGCTATGTTTACAGCTAAGAAAATTGTGCAGGAATTTGTATGTAGATATGGTATCCCTAGAATCATTGAAAGTGATAGGGGTACCCATTTTACAGGTGATGTCTTCCAAGGAATGTGTAAGTTGATGGGTATTGATAGTAAGCTGCACACTCCGTACCGTCCACAGGCGAGCGCGAAGGTCGAAAGAGTGAACAGCACTATTAAAAATAAATTGAGTAAAGTAATGGCAGAGACAGGTTTGACGTGGCCAGAAGCTTTACCCATTGTTTTGTATAGCATCAGAACCACTCCCAGGTCCCCTCTTAATCTGTCTCCTTTTGAAATTCTGTTTGGTCGACAACCGCACGTCATGATTAACCCTCAGGATGATTTGAAATGTAACAATGAAGTAACTGTAAAGTACTTAATTAACATGAGTAAGCAGTTGAGGAGTCAAAATGATAATCTGAAGTTGGTGATTCCTGATTTACCAGATAGTAATTGTCATGACATTGAACCTGGGGATTATGTAATGATACGAAATTTTCTACGCTCAGGTTGTCTTATTGATAGATGGGAAGGACCATACCAGGTCTTATTGACTAGCACCACAGCATTGAAGGTTGCTGAGAGAGAGACTTGGGTCCATTCATCCCACTGCAAAAAGGTTGCTGACCCAGAGAAGTCCCGTGATAAGGAACAGACGGTAGAGGTTGTATCACTGGAGTGTCTGTTTCAGGAGGACTGAGGCGGCACCTGAGCCTTGAAGATCGAAAGCAGCTGTCGACTCCCCACTCCCTTTTATTGTTTTTCTCCACTTCCCATCCCTTCTCCCTTGATATTTCTTTTTCCCCTTTCTCATTCTTCTCCATTTCCTCCTCAAAGATGGACTTGCCCCAAGAGACTGTAATCCGGATTTTGATGTTGACCATGATGTTGACCAGAGCAGTCTGTTCCGGCGAGAGTACCATAGAGGTCGAGAGAGGTTCTGGAATGGGTTCCGATTATGATGATGGAGGTGTAGTTTTCCAAGATCAACCAATCCAACAAGCAAAGGCGAGTATCAGAAAACGATCCGATAGAAGAAATTGTGATGGATTGTTAGCTGAAGAAAATTGTATCTGTAGGCTTTGTGATAATCTGGTTGAAGATGGATGCATAAAGAAATGCCAATCTAGTTTTAATATCCATATGGACCGGCATCCATTGAGTGACTATCACTCTCTAGTGGGTAACGTATTAAACAAGACCGATTGTTGGGTATGCTCTCAAGTACCTCAGGGTCACAGCAAATCAGGGCTAGTACCATTTCCTTTAACGTTAGGGGAGGTACTTGAGCTAAGTGGTGGGAGACCGGTGGACCGGAGGTTTAACATCTCCAGCCCTCCTAGTTTGAAGCTCCACCAATACCATGTGGATAGGTCCCTCATATGTTTTAACATCTCCAATCCTAGAAAACCGGGAAATTGGGAAGTGTCATGGAGCAACCTTACCATGACCTTTTCACACAGAGCAGATAGAATGCCTACAGATACAGAGCTCGTACGCCACATAGCCAGTAGAGGAAAATCTTTTCGGTATCGATATACCTTAGGAAATAGGATTACTAAAGTTGGAGAGGTATCACCAGGATACTGTGCACATATCGTACAAACTGATACGTGCATTAGACAGATGGAAGAATTAGGGTCAGGAGATTTCACCTGGAAGGTTTGTAACATGGTCATGTCCTTCTCCGTCCCTTATGTTCTCCCCGATGATGCATATTTCATATGCGGGAGAAAGGCGTACAAGTGGCTTGCCCCAAACTCTGAAGGATTGTGTTATATTGGAAAAGTATTGCCTGAAGTGATGACTGTAACACATGACAAAATGAAAGACATACACCGTGGTGCCCAAGCTCCTTATACTCACACTCACTACGAACACCGAGTTAAAAGACACCTGTCAGAAAGGTTAGAGCATCCGGCCTCTGATCTTATCCATGAATCCACCGGGATTCAGGTTCTGGTAGCGTTAGATTTCACTCGTACCGCTCGAGGAGTGATGAATTATAAATACATTTCCGCACTCGCCAATTTGTTAGATAATATCACTGAAATGTATGATGACACGTTTAGATACACCGGAAGAGAACTCCAAGCTTACAAAACGGAACTAGTTCAGCATAGGATGGTTCTTAATTACCTTACAGCAGTAACAGGCGGATATTGTGTTACATTGGCAACACAGTACGGCATAAAGTGTTGCACGTACATCACAAATAGTACCGAGGATCCGGTAGAGGTCATAGACCAAAAGATGGATGATATTCTGCAATTAAAATGGGAATTTCGTCGAAAACACAATCTCACCCTTGTTGCTGTAGGTAATGAGCTGACTGGTTGGGTGTCATGGTTGAACCCGCGAAATTGGTTCTCCGGTTTGGGAGAGTGGGCTCAAGGAGTCATAATGGATGTTGGAAAGTTTCTACTGTGTATCTTGGGTGTCGTTATATCGATTGGATTGATATTTAGATGCGGGCAGGCTTTGACGAAGTGTAAACAAAGTACGAAAGTGATGAGCTTGAGGAGTGAGGAAACTGTAATTAACCTGGATTTGATTTATGACCCAATGCTAGAAACCATGACGTAATGATGTAATGAGTATACGGTCCGTCTTTCACCCATTTCTATGTTTTCCTCCGAGGTACAAAGACCCACGTAGACGAAGGATTTGATGAGCCAAGGGGCCGACAACGGAAAGATGGAAAGAGGAAGAGCAGACGACCTGATATACAAGATTTTGATGGACAATGCCATGGGTACCCCAGTTTCCCTAGGAACTTTAAAATCACGCTAGCCCAACATTTTTTTGTAAATCCATGGACGTTGATTGCTTTACTCACGATTTATGAGCAAAAGCACAAAGAAGAAGACTCCAAGCAAATGACACCAATCAAGACCTCAATCGACGAATGTACATTTCCCTGACATAGAATATCATTGCATTTTCCATAAGTGTTCTTTATCTTCATCTCTACAACCCTCAGGTAATGACACACATAGTCGATAGGGAATACAGGCACAGATATCAGCAACCACATACCTCCCCCATTCATGTATCATCAACTAAAATGTGCATCCCCATTTTGTTGCAACCACAGCCGAAATGAGCTCGGTAGAGTTTGACAGCCCATCCACAGACCCTTAGTACGGGATAAGAAGGAATTCAAATGTATACTTCGCAATACCTCGAAGCTTGATTTACCACACGTACGGCACGATGATACATGACCCCCCCAAACATGGACTCATACACACATGCTTCTACTTTCTCACTAGGTCATACCCTCTTCACACCTTCTCCTCTCTCCTCCCCTACCCAACCATGGAAATCAATTAACCCCTGACTTACATTTTTCTCCTTAAATGTTTTGTGGCAGTTATTATTGACTGCCAAAGGGTGGACTGTCGAAGTCAGAAAAATGTCTTAATGCACACTGCCATATTTGCACCGCACACTGGTCCGTGCTGCGCATGCGTACGCTCTCCCGTGGAAGCGCATACCCACAATAGCGTGCACTCGCACGCGCAGTATGCGCATTTACGGTAGAGTTTATGTGATCGTAGCGTGCGACTCATTCGTTACAAATATTCACAATTAATGTATTTCATAGATCATGTTCCCCTCAATAGTTTCTGTAAGTTTGGTTTAGATAGAATGTCCCTGAGCGGAGGAATCCCTCTTTGTATTGCACGAAGGGTCTAACAGGAGTCATACAGCAGTGTTTGATACCCATCGGAAGAGTATTTAATTAGCAATATTCCGGTGTTGGTTTGGAGCGTATTAATCGCTCGTGCGAATAGTTATGGACATAAGAAGTTTATGTCCATTTCTATGATTTGCACATACTCAGGTATGCGGCGGGAAACCCAGTTCCCCACCCACCTGAGCTGTTGGAAATCAGCACAGCCCACCTGTATGAATCAACCTATGACCTTTGGTTACAGTACAGGGCCGAATTCCTGTGTCCAATAAACTGTAGGATTGTAGGGACTAGGAGATTGCATTGTGTGTGGGGCATAAATAGGCAGACCGACCACATCCAGCTCTCACTCTCTCATCAACGGTTATCTGCTGATAATCGGGAGCTGGATATCGAGGCGCTGGCGATCATACCCTTTGTGCGTAAGTTCTCTCCGTAATCATTGTCTTTCTGTGAGCCAATTCCTCTCTCTCTCTCTGTGTCTATCTCTCTCTCTCTCTATTTTCTCTTTTCTCTCATATCTCCCCTAGACTAAACTTTATAGTATTGTATTGTATTGTGTTAGACCAGGATAGTATTGTAGTTTATCCCTTAGTTAGGTGTTTGGTTAGGAAGTCTTTGTTATATTGTAGTGTATCATTTGTACTGTGTTACTCTTTTACAAGTATACTAGATATAATACAGATAATAGGCTTTGGAACCCTAAATCAGTATTTGTGTATTTACTATAGTGTTAAGTGTTCATTTGAGCGTCGGTGACGCTCAAACAGCTTTGTAGGTAGTCAGGTTACACAAGGTTGCATTTACACCCTGTACTCACATTAAGGTATTCTGTGTGTTTCATTGGTATAAGGTTTAATATCAAGGTAAAGTGTTGTAAGCGTCTGCATCGCTGGTGACCTCCTCGTGGTCTCTAGCGTACACTACGTAACAGCGAATCTTTCCCCTAGACTTAACCAATAACGTGTCCTGTGATCACTGGGCCGCGAGCGAACGTGACGCTTGAGCGTCTCGCCTACGGCTGAGCGATCGCTACGCAGATAGCGTACCATTACGGTACTTCTTAAGTAAACAGCGTACAGTGTTCTTAGCTTCATAAGGGTTGGTTATACGACAAAGGAATTTAGCATTGTCAGATTATACTGGCCCCAGGAATTATGCTGGCAGAGATCCCGGGACCCCGACAGGCTGTGTGACCAGTGTGGGGTGTAGGCGTTGGCTCAGGGGGCCCCTCACAGCGCCAGTGTAGGCGTTGGCTCAGGGGGCCCCTCACAGCGCCGCACTATGTACCGCTGAGCCTCCGGAGCGCAGTTAGTACTGCACTCCATACCCTGTTGCCGCCATCTTCACACCGGTCCCCCCGCTTGCTAGGGGGGTCGGTGACTCACTCACCACCAATCTTCTGGCTCTTTAAGGGGGTGGCGGCATGCTGCTGGGGTGAGCGATCCCCTGTGGCGGGGAACGATCGAACCCCTTAGGAGCTCAGTGCCCTGTCAGCGGAGATAGTGGCTCAGACCCCGCAGGGCGGACACTACTCCCCCCCTTAGTCCAACGAAGCAGGGAGGCTGTTGCCAGCATCCTCCCTGCAAAATAATAAACTCTAAAAAAAACTTTCTAAAGAAGCTCTGTACATCTCCCCTAGCTGTGACCGGCTCCTCCGGGCACATTTTCTAAACTGAGTCTGGTAGGAGGGGCATAGAGGGAGGAGCCAGCTCACATTCTCAAACTCTTAAAAAGTGCCAATGGCTCCTGGTGGACCCGTCTATACCCCCCATGGTACTAATGTGGACCCCAGCATCCTCTAGGACGTAACAGAAATTATATTTATAATGTGGGATACAAGCCACTCAGTTTACCCATCTGACACAAATTAATTGATTCACTCATTTACAAGATATCAGTGTCACATGAAGTAGTGTGTTTAGGCAATCCTGAAAAAATTATTTTCCTCGAAAAGTGAGAAATATAGGTAATATATAGGAATATCGATATAGCAAATTACTAAACTGGGAGGTAGTTATACACAGAAAACTATAGTGGACAAGACCCACCGAAAGTGAAAGTAATATTTTCAAAAACAATTTCAGCAAGAATGACTTACCATTAAATCCTTCACTCGATTACTTAACTGATCAATAAATAATATAGGAAGATAATGAACAGATTTCCCCAACTGTATCCTGTAACAAATAGAAGAATATGCATACAATATCAATCTGCTATAATTGAAACTTCACACTAGACAAATATAGTTTGGCATAATTAGTTCGGCACAAAGTAACAAATAAGCGTTTTTCCCCCCACATTTTAAACATACAGTATATTTTTTGCTGGAAACCAGAGAAATACAACATTTAAGTAAGGCAAGTTGATGGTTTTGGACATTTCTGAGTTAACAGAGCTGTATTACAGATCTGACGGTCTGGTCTCTTTCGGACAGTGATGGACAAATCTCCTCAAAAAATGTAAAGCCAGCAATTTTGCAATGTGAGAGCTATCTACAAAGTTAAGATATACTGTATGTGTGTAGATACAGATCCACTATAAAGCATTTTGATACAGCAGATCAAGTATAACATATATTGCTGCTGATTTTAGTTCAAATAATCAAAATGACAAACATATTATACAAAATTAGGAAATAGTTATGTCCTCCTTGAGCAAGACTGATGCAATCGCCGCCATGATCTTCATAAAAACTTGCGGAGCTGTGGCCACACCAAATCGCAGAGCCTGGAACGGATAGTGAGCTTCCCCCACATCGAATTCAAGAAGCACATGGTGCCTCTCCTAGACTGAGATGCGGATGTATGCTTCGTTGACGTCTATGGAAGCCAAAAAATGCACTGGCCTCCAAGATGGAAATCACCGACCTCAAGGATTCAATCTGGTGTTGAGGGCCTTGAGGTTGAGAATGGGTCGAAATGACCCATCCAGCTATTTGACAAGAAACACTTTAGAGTAAAACTGCTTGGTTCGATGATCTGTTGGAACCGAAACAATCACTCTGTATGACAGAAGAAAAGTAGTGGAGAGAAAAATCTCCTGGGCGGTGGACTCTTTAAATGGATGACATAGCCCCACTTAATGATCCCCAACACCCAACGGTACGTGGAGGCCCTCCCGTCAGACACTGGGCTTCTCAGGCTCCTTGGGTCCTGAGTGCTTATACTGTATGAGCAGGTAGATCTGCCATGCTCCGTTAAAGCTCCGACCATGAAATGGCCTACCAAGGAAGCTTGCCATCCGGCAGCTGTTCCGTTCCGAAAGGAAGGACAAAAAGTATGAAACCGAGGACCCTTAAGCTTAGCAGTGTACACTGGGAGGGAAGAACGCATACCCATAGTCACTGCAACTACTTTGGCAAATTGCAGCCCAAAGAAAACGCAGCTCATGAAGGGATGCACCTCAACAAAACATTTGGACTCTTATTCAGGCCCCAAACCACAGAGGATGTCTGGCAGAGGTAGCAGTCACCAGAATAGCCTGGATGTGGCAGAGAAAGCATGGAAGCCACCTGTGCTGCATCCTGCACACCTCACAAATGTGCTCCATAGCGTCTCAAGAGTTGTTCTGCTAAATTCAGAAGATCCTCCTAAGGAGGATTAGTCTGACATCAGCGAGAAGCTGCTCTGTCCAATGCCAACTGGATCTATCCACCAATGCCAAAGCCATCATGGTACAAATAGACCCACTTAGCCCATTAAAATAAAGCAGAGGCACCCACAAAGGACGCTAATCTTGGGACTGGAAAAGCTGTGGTGTTGGCCAAATGTGCCAACGAAGCATTCACCTTAGGAGACTGCTCCCACTTCAGTGCAAGATCCACAGGAATTGGGTAAAAAGTGAACTTTCAGGGAAATAATCGTTATGGTAGACTCACTGTTGATAACTATTTCTCCTAGGTCCACAGGATCCAAAGGATAACATTGGGATATGAGGTAGCGACAGCTGATTGGCAAACGATCAAAGCTTTCAGGCTTTCAGAATGCAAAGAGCCCATCCCTATATCCCCGCCTATTGGCTCAGGCAATTCAGTTGTTTTCCAAAGCTCAAGGCAGGAGCATTATAGAGAGCCCTAATCAGGTGAGAAGTACACACATGCACACCCTTCCGTACAAGAGGGAAGAGGTTAGTGAGTGAAAGTATCCTCAAATCTGATGCATCAGGGTAGGATTCCTGTGGACTTAGGAGAAATAGAGTCATCAACGGTAAGTCTACCATAACGATTACTTCTCCTGCAGGGTTCACAGGTTACCCAAAGGATAACATTTGGATGTCCCAAAACAATTTAGTGGTGGGGACGCACCTGATTGGACAGGAAAATCCTTCACCCGAATTCAGCATCCTGAGAGGCAAAGGTATCAAAGGCATAATGTCTAATGCATGTGTAAATGGAAGACCATGTGGCTGCCTTACATATCTGTACAGCTGAAGCACCACGTTGTGCTGTCCATGACGGACCTACCTTACGAGTAGAGTGAGCAGAGACATTAGCCGGAACAGGGAGAACAGCTTGAGAATATGCTTCTGCAAAAGTCATTCGAAGCCACCTCGCCAGTGTCTGCTTGTCAGCAGGCCATCCTCTCTTGTGAAATCCGTAGAGAATGAAGAGTATGTCTGTTTTTTTGATGGCACTGGTACGAGCCACGTAGATCCTTAAAGCACGGACTACGTCCAATGATGCATCTCCCGCAGAAAGGTACGGCCCTTGGAAGGCCGGGACTACAATTTCTTCGTTAAGGTGGAATTTAGACACCACCCAGATATGTTTCGGAGAACCGCTCTATCTGGTTAAAAAAAAAAAAAATCAGAAAAGGGGGGCGACATAACAATGGGGGTAATTCCAAGTTGATAGCAGCAGGAATTTTTTTTAGCAGTTGGGCAAAACCATGTGCACTGCAGGGGAGGCAGATATAACATGTGCAAAAAGAGTTAGATTTGGGTGGGTTATTTTATTTCTGTGCAGGGTAAATACTGCCTGCTTTATTTTTACACTGCAAATTAGATTGCAGATTGAACACACCACACCCAAATCTAACTCTCTCTGCACATGTTAAATCTGCCTCCCCTGCAGTGCACATGGTTTTGCCCAACTGCTAAAAAATTTCCTGCTGCGATCAACTTGGAATTACCCCCAATGCCCCTAAATCTGAAACTCTTCTAGATGAAGCAATAGCCAGTAGAAAGAGAACTTTAGCTGTCAACCATTTAAGATCCACTCGTTTTAGTGGTTCAAATGGGGAAACTTTAAGGGCCTTTAGAACTAACCTTAAGTCCGAAGGCACTGTAGAAGGAACCAAAGGAAATTGAATGTGCAGCATTCCCTGGAAAAAAGTGTTCACATCCTGTAGGTTAGCAATTTTCTTTTGGACACTGACACTTGCACTCTCAAGGAAGCCACCCTTAGACCTTTGTCCATTCCTGCCTGAAGGAATGCTAGGACTCTGGAAACTCTGAAAGACCTAGGATCAAATTTCTGGTCACTGCACCATTGAATATAGGCTTGCCATATTCGGTGATAAATGCAAGCTGAGGAAGGTTTCCTTGCTCTGATCATTGTTTGAGTTACCTGTTGTGAGAATCCTCTTGCTTTCAGGATGAAAGTCTCAAGAGCCACGCCGTAAAAGACAGTTGATCCAGGTGCTTGTGATAGCAAGGACCCTGAGACAGTAAATCTGGACGTTGAGGAATGGAACATCCATCGACAGCCTCTGCAAATCTGTGTACCAATGTCTTCTGGGCCAAACTGGAGCTATTCGTATCATGGCACCCCTTCCTTGTTTTGCCTTTCGCATCATCCTGGGTAACAGGGCAACTGGTGGAAACACATAAGCCAGAAGAAAGTCCCATCTCACTGACAGGGCACCCACAAAGATCGCTTTGGGATCCTTTGTTCTTAACCCGTATGAGGGAACTTTGTTGTTCTGACAGGACACCATGAGATTTAGCTCCGATAACCCCCACTTGTCTACCAGAATTTGGAAGACCTCGGGTGTAAAGCCCATTCGTTTGCATGAATGGCGTGTCGACTGAGAAAATCCGCTTTCCAGTTTAGGACTCCCAGAATGAACACTGCGGACAAGGCTGGATGATGAAGTTCTGCCCACTTTAACGGATGACTTAACTTCATCATTGCATTTTGGCCGAGAGTCCCTCCCTGATGGCTGAGGTACGCTACTGCTGTTTCATTGTCCGAGAGAATTTGGACTGGTTTCCCCTGAAGGATGTCTTCTGCCTAAATAAGTGCCATACATATGGCCCGAAGTTCCAATATATTTATTGGCAGGCAACTTTCTTCCGTAGTCCACTGCCACTGGAAGCAACTCCTTCCTGACACCGCTCCCCAGCCCTGAAGGCTGGCATCCGTTGTCAGAATTTCCCAATCTGATCTCCAAAAGGGTCTCCCTTTGTCCAGATGGGATGTCTGTAGCCACCAGACTAATGACCTCACTTCCAGAGGAAAAACCATAGTCTGCGTATTGTCTGATGAAAACCATTTCATTTGGAAAGGATCAGATGTTGCAGAGGCCTTGAGTGGAACTGAGCATACTCCACCATGTCGAATGTCGCCACCATCAACCCCATCACACGTATTGCTGCGTGAATTGATACCTTTTGACTGTGTAGCAGCTCCTGGATCCTTGACTGAATTTGGGATATTTTGTTCAGAGGTAAAATTACTCTCTGAAGACTCGAATCCAACACAGCCCCCAAGTGAGTCATCTGTTTTGACGGAACCAGGGACGACTTTGCCCAATATATGAGCCAACAGTGTCTCTGCAAACAAGCTATTGTCTGTCGCAGATGACACTGAAGCAATTTCTGAGATTATGCCAGGAGTAATATATCTTCGAGGTATGGAAAAATCCTTATTCCCTGCTGACGGAGATAAGATGCCATTACCACCATAATTTTGGAGAACACTGTGGGAGCTGTGACCAGTCCAAATGGTAGGGCCTGAAACTAAAAGTGTTGCTGGAGGATAGCAAACCTGAGATAGCGCTCATGGGACAGTGCTATAGGAACATGAAGACAAGCGTCCTGGATATCCAGGGATACCATAAAATCCTCCGGCTCCATGGCAAAAATAATGGAACGTAAAGTATCCATATGAAACTAGGGCACCCAAATGTTCTTGTTCAGCACTTTGAGATTGAGTATGGGCCGGAATGACCCATCTGTCTTCTGGACTAGAAACAGGTTGGAATAAAAACCTTGTCCTCGTTGCACAGGAGGAACTAGAATTATCACTCCTGACTGAAGCAACTTCTGAACTGCCTCTTGCAAAGCCCTGGCCTTCGTTTCCACTGTAGACGGGCTGGTACAAAAAAACCTTTGAGGAGGTTGTTTCTTGACAGCAAATGCATAATCGTGAGATACCGCTTCTTGCACTCAGGCATCTGTGGTTGACTGCTGCCAGATCTGTGCAAACTGAAGAAGTCTGACTCCCAACCAGAGGTCCTCCAAATGGAGGCCCGCATTATCAGGCTTATCGTCTGATTTGGAAGCCGGGCCTCTGACAGCCCGATGCTTTTCAGTCTAACCAGACTTGTCAGACTGAAGCCGTGGCTGGCCTTATGATTGCCCCAGACAAAAATCATATCCCAATGTTATTCTGTGGATAACCTGTGGACCCTGCAGGAGAAATGTTGAATTTTTTCATGCAGGGCTTTCCAAGCCTCTTCAATTAAATCCGAGACCGTAAACGTTCTCCTTTTCTTATGCTTAAAAGGGCCAGCAGTCTCGGCTGGAAAATCCACATTCAAGCAGTCCAAAGACTGACAGACCAATGTAAATCAAATAACCCAGGTTATTGCAGCAGCGGAAGAGGAGTATAAGTGGACTTGTTTACAATAACTAAGACAGTAAATAACCAGGAAGGCAGCTGGACTGCAGACAACACAGATTTAGTGCGTGTCAGCTATCCGTGTTATCTGCAGTCCTGCTGCCTTCCTAGTTATTAACTGTATTACTTATATTACGTATATCCCTGTATTTTTCTTGCACCACTGTAATCGTTTTCTGCTGTGTATTAACACAGCAGAAAACAATTACAGTGATGTAAGAAAAATACAGGGATCTAGCAAAACAGTCATGCAAAAACACAGCTGGAATGAAGATAACACTGTAAAACAAACTGCGCAATAAGGCACAAAGACACTGTGATACTTAGACTTCTAGAGAGAGGCCATGAGACAGGAGCTGCAGAGGAAAGGAGCTAGTGTCCGGAGCAGTGTCCCCAGAGGCAGGCTGAAAATGGAAACCAGAGGTAAGGTGTCCTCCTGCCTGGAAGCTGGTCAAGCAAGGTGGACTGGTCTACTGCAGGAAGTGCCAGCACACAGACAGCTCCTCCCCCACAATAATTTCTCTGCAACCATTCACAACTACCCCTCCACGGGAACTGCACAAAATAGTCCGTTCCTGGGCGGGAAAAGCCACTGCTACTCCCTAAAAGGGTAACCGCACCATCCAGCCGCAATTCTAGGTAGTCTCTGGAATGGGTCCTGGACAAGAGAAGCTGGGATTAAGTAGAGTTCACTTTCTTGGTGGTCCAGCTGCAGCACCAACTGCAGAGTTGCAAGATCTCCTGATGTGCGCTGCGCACACATCAGTCTATACTTAAAATAACAGAAATATTACATAAAAGCAAAAAACAAATTGAAAGGTACAGTGCTGAAGCGCCTCCCTATGTACTTAAAATACACTAAAGACCATGGGCTGCAGAGGTTATGAGTTACTCTCTTAATGTTATACTAGTCTAATTCGGGGCCAGCTCCTACGGTCCCGTTAAGAAACCCATTGCTCCAGTGTCACAGAGATAGGAAGAAAAAGAAAATCAGAATAAACTGCAGCTTAGCATGACTGGGTGAGAGCTACTCTGTGCTATCACTCTTTCCCCAACAGCCTCCTAATGCCATTATATGGTCCTTTGGTGGATATACCTCTTCATTTGCCCATCTGCCCTTCACTAACATGAGTAATGCATGCACCACTCTTACCTTCCCAGAAACTCCGCCTCCTTATTTCCTGCTGTGTTCCATTCTACCACCTCTTTCCACACTTTATGTTTCATGTGCTCCAATCACCCCTCACCATTCTTTTTACTTTCCAAAGATTTTAACAGCTGTTATGTTTATGCTATTAATGTTGCAAGACTTTGTTCACTAGGCTAGCATCATTTCTCTAGACTTTTGATGCTTGTCCTATGCACATACCTTTGTTGGTGTTGTACTCTTCTTATAAACAGTCTGCAAATTACTTAAATTTTCTTTCACATAAAAAACGAGATTTATGGTAAGAACTTGCTGTTGTTAAATCTCTTTCTGCGAGGTACACTGGGCTCCACAAGGAATAACAACATTGGGGAATAACATCGGGGTGTAAGGTAGGATCTTGATCCGAGGCACCAACAGTCTCAAAGCTTTGACTATTCCCAAGATGCACAGCGCCGCCTCCTCTATAACCCCGCCTCCGTGCACAGGAGCTCAGTTTCATTAACCAGCCCAATGCAGTAGCAGGTACCAGAGACGACAATCGCTCGTAGCCAATTACACCACACACTCGCCACTGGAGAGGGTGTCAGAGGCTATGCCATACCAACCCAGCCAAGTGCATCAGGGTGGGCACCTTGTGGAGCCCAGTGTACCTCACAGAAAGAGATTCAACAATGGTAAGTTCTTACCATATATCTCGTTTTCTGCTGCGGGGTACACTGGGCTCCACAAGGAATAACATCGGGGATGTCCTAAAGCAGTTCTTATGGGAGGGGACGCACTGTAGCGGGCACAAGAACCCAGCATCCAAAGAAAGCTTCCTGGGAGGCGGAAGTATCAAAGGCATAGAACCTTATAAACGTGTTCCCCGAGGACCACGTAGCCGCCTTGCACAACTGTTCAAGGGTCGCAACACGGTGGGCCGCCCAAGAATGTCCAAACGACTGAGTAGATTGGGCTTTGATGGTAGCAGGAGCTGGACGACCAGCCTGTACATAAGCATGTGCAATCACTATTCTAATCCATCTGGCCAGGGTCTGCTTGGAAGCAGGCCAGCCACGTTTGTAAAAACCAAACAGTACAAACAGAGAATCAGATTTCCTAATGGAGAATGTTCTCTTCACATAGATACGGAGAGCCCGTACCACATCCAAAGTCCGTTCTTTGGGAGACAACTCAGGAGAATTAAAGGCCGGAACCACAATCTCCTGGTTAAGGTGGAAGGAAGACACCACCCTGAGTAAATAACTCAGGCGCGTTCTAAGAACCGCCCGGTCACGGTGAAAAATCAAATGGGGGGACTTACAGGATAAGGCACCCAAGTCCGAAACCCTCCTAGCTGAAGCAACAGCCAGCAAAAACAGCACCTTAAGGGAGAGCCACTTAAGGTCAGCAGAGGCAAGAGGTTCAAATGGATACTCTTGCAAGGCCTCCAGTACCACCGAAAGATCCCAAGGGGCCACAAGAGGTACATAAGGAGGCTGCATCCGCAACACACCCTGATTGAATGTATGAATATCCGGAAGGGTAGCAATCTTTCTCTGAAACCAAACCGACAAGGCAGAAATGTGAACCTTGAGGGAGGCCAGATGCAGGCCTAAGTCCAGGCCCTGTTGCAGGAAGGCCAACAGCTTGGCCATGCTAAACTTGAAAACGTCATGATTATGAGACGCACACCAAGTAAAGTAAGCATTCCAGACCCTATGGTAAATCCGAGCAGAAGCCGACTTACGGGCCTTCAACATAGCTTGAACGACCGCCTCAGAAAAACCCCTGGCCCTCAGGATGGAAGCCTCAAGAGCCATGCTGTCAAAGCCAGATGGGCCAAATCCCGGTAAACACAAGGGCCCTGAACGAGGAGGTCTGGTCGTTGTGGAAGTAGAAGGGGACGATCTAGCGAGAGGCCCTGAAGATCGGAGAAAAAGTGCCGTCTGGGCCACGCTGGAGTGATCAGAAGCAGGTTTCCTCCTTCTTGTTTGAACTTCCGTATTACCCTGGGCAGGAGTGACACCGGAGGGAACACGTACGGCAGCCGAAAGTTCCATGGAATTGACAGAGCATCCACGAACGCTGCTTGAGGATCCATTGTCCTTGCTCCGAAAACCAGAACCTTGTAATTGTGTCGAGACGCCATCAGGTCCACATCCGGAAGGCACCACTTGTACACAAGAAGTTGAAACAACTCTGGATGGAGGCTCCATTCTCCGGCGTGTACGTCCTGATGACTGAAAAAGTGCGCTTCCCAGTTTAGGACCCCTGGAATAAACAATGCGGATATGGCCGGCAAACGGCGTTCTGCCCATTGAAAAATCCGTGATACTTCCCTCATTGCCATGCGGCTTCGAGTGCCGCCTTGATGATTTATGTACGCCACGCTGGTGGCGTTGTCCGAATGTACTTGAACAGGCCTGTTCTGTATTAGAGCTGGGCCATTGTCAACACATTGAACACTGCCCGCAGTTCCAGAATGTTTATCGGGAGTAGAGACTCCTCCTTGGTCCACCGTCCCTGAAGAGAGTGTTGTTCCAACACCGCGCCCCAACCTCTCAGACTGGCATCCATCGTCAGCAGGGCCCAATTGGATATCCAGAAGGGACGGCCCCTGCTCAATCGTTGGTCCTGAAGCCACCAGCTCAGTGACAGGCGGACCTCAGAAGACAAGGAGATCATGTGAGATCTGAGGCGGTGAGGCAGGCTGTCCCACTTGTTCAGAATTAACTTCTGCAGAGGGCGAGAATGGAATTGAGCATACTCCACCATGTCGAAAGCCGACACCATGAGACCTAGTACTTGCATTGCCGAATGTATCAATACCTGCGGACGAGATAGGAAGCATCGAATCCTGTCCTGAAGCTACAAGACTTTCTCCTGAGACAGGAACAACTGTTGGTTGAGTGTCCAATAACGCTCCCAGATGTAACATGCTCCGAGTAGGAACCAGGGAGGAATTATTCCAGTTGATCAGCCACCCGTGGGCTTTCATGCACTGGACCGTCAGATCGAGATGACACAGGAGAAGTTCTGGGGAATTTGCCAGGATCAACAAAACGTCCAAGTACGGTAGGATCCTGATCCCTTGACGGCGGAGTGTAGCCGTCATGACCGCCATAACTTTGGTGAAAACTCGGCGAGCCGTTGTCAAACCAAAGGGTAACGACCAAAATTGGTAATGAAGGTTGCCCACCGCAAACCTCAGGTACTGCTGATGAGACACTGCAATAGGAATATGCAGGTAGGCATCCTGTATGTCCAGGGAGACCATATAGTCCCCAGGCTCTAAGGCCAAAACAATAGAGCGCAGAGTTTCCATACGAAACTTGGAGACCCGCACATGCTTTTTCAAGGACTTCAGATTGAGAATGGGCCGTGAGGACCCGTTCGGTTTCGGGACTAGAAACAGCGGTGAATAGTAGCCCTTGCCTCTCTGAGCCAGAGGCACCTGTACTACGACTCTTGTGGTCAGGAGGGAATGTACCACCGAATGCAGAGTGTTTGCCTTTGTTAGGTCCAGAGGAACATCTGTCAGGCAAAATTGATGAGGGGGACGATTCTTGAAGGGTACGGCGTAACCTCGAGTGACGACTTCCCTTACCCAAGCATCGGAAGTGGTCTTCAACCATTCCTGGGCAAAACCTAGAAGTCGGCACCCCACCCTGGGATCCCCCAGAGGGAGGCCCACCCCATCATGCTTGTCAGTTTTGGAAGCAGGCTGACGGGCAGCCCAGGCTCGTTTCGGTCTGGGCTTGGCAGGTCTGGAAGCACGAGCTTGCTTTGGGTACGCCTGACCTTTTGCTTTACCTGGAGGATGAAAGGGCAGAGGGAAAGTACTTTAGCCTTCTGTGCGGAAGGAGCCGTACTAGGTAGGCAAGCTGTTTTAGCAGTAGCCAGATCAGCCACAATCTTATTGAGGTCTTCTCCAAAGAGAATGTCTCCCTTGAAAGGAAGCATCTCCAGGGTTTTCTTGGACTATAGATCCACCGACCACGATCTCAACCAAAGGATACGTCTGGCCAAGACGGACGTAGTAGCAGCCTTGGCCGCATCGGAGGCCGCCTCCTTAAGGTACAGAGAAGCTGTGGTAATATGAGAGAGACATTGTCAAGCATGCTCAGATGCGTTGGAAGGCAGCGCCGCCTCAAGCTCCTAAGCCCACGGCTCAACAGCTTCAGCAGCCCATGTTGCTGCAATGGTTGGCCTATGCACAGCCCCCGTTAGGGTGTAAATCACTTTCAAACAACCCTCCACACGTCTATCTGTCGGTTCCTTCAGAGAGGTGACGGTAGTTACTGGCAGAGCAGAGGAAACTACCATGCTCGCCACATGAGAATCTACAGGCGGAGGAGTTTTCCAATTCTTACATATCTCCGCAGAGCGAGGATAGCGAGACAACAATCTCTTATTAGGTGTAAATTTTGTCCCTGGATTTTCCCAAGATTCCTGACGTATGTCAACCAAGTGATCAGAATGAGGTAAAACTTGTTTAACCACCTTCTTACGTTTAAACCTATACGGATTTTTAGAGAGAGCCTCAGGCTCAGGATCATCAGACACCTGAAGAATGAGCCTAATTGCCTCAATCAGATCAGGGACATCCACCAATGACTTCCCTTCCCTATCAGAAACATCTGAGTCAGTGTCTGTGGGATCAGTATACGCGCCATCCTCCTCAGAGGACGTGTCCGGGATAACAGTGGATTGGGAGGAGGTAATGGCCCGTTTAGAAGACGACTTAGTCTTAGGCAGGAGAGAGGGACACTTAGATTTAGTCAGTGACCGGTTCAAATGTTGTAACTGAGTGGAGATTTGATCTTCCCATGGCAGATTAATAGCAGGGACCATAAACTGCTGCAATGGCACAGGTGGTCCCACAGTGGGCGCCAATTTAGTTACAAGCGTGTTTAACAGCGTGGAAAAGGTAGCCCAAGGTGGGTCATTTATTGCCCCCGGTGCTACGGACCCACTGGGGGGTAAGGAACCCCCTGAACCTGAACTCTCTGCTGCAAAATTTTCCTCCAAGATGTCTGCAGCATCATCACGACGCAGTGTGGGAGAAGCCCCAGCTCTGTTACCTCTTGTAGCTGACATAATAGTAAACACAATATTGGGCAACCTGGCACAATTCGCAGCAGCGATATACCTAGCAAGAACTCCCCGTGAAATGTGACTGTGGCAGCACAATTACCGAGAATACAAGAGATATATAGGGTGACTATAAATCACAAGTAAAAATACACAGCAAGTATATCTTGTGGAAAAAATCCTATATTATATAGAAAACCTGATACACTTAGCCCCCACAGGTTATGGAATATAGGAATAGCACGCTGAGTGAAATACCCAATAAGGCAGCCACGCAGCAGCTACATACACACACACATATATAGTCACAAGCATACCATGCAGAAATTATGCACCATAAAACTGCACTGGACTAGCAATACAAAGTAATACTCAGTATAGCTATATGTGTCAACAATAGATATAAAAAGCACAGCAGATACTGGATGTATATCACAGGGCGTTTGTACCACACAACCCTGAATGTATGCACGCTTTCTTAACTAACACTGTCCCAGTGACAGGTAGAATACTTAAGTGTCCTGTAAAATGCACAGTGCGGGTGATCAGGCGGCTTTACAGAGAAGGATTTGCCCCAACAGTCCCAGGAACAGCTCAGCTCCGTCTGTGATGGCTGCTGTCAGGGAGTGAAGGAGAGATATGCAGCTCCAGGGCGGGAACATTTACAGAAATGGCGCTGTGGGAGGGGCTACAGGTGAGGCCTTCTCCCCCTGCTGGCATCCCACCGGGCGCTGCGGGCTCTGAAAACGGTGCTTTTAGAGAGGAAAAATCCCCACACCTGTGCCCAATGTCCCTGGTGGCTAGTGGAGCGGCTGCCCAATAACACTACCCACGCCAGCACGCGTGCGGCCCGCCTCCCACGGCCGAGCCGGATCGCGATACAGAGTGGCCAAAGAGACCCCTTACCTCTCCCGTACCTGCAGCCAAGCGATCCAGGAGGACAGCGGCGTGTGTGTGACTGACGCTGGAAAGCCACCGGAGCCTCCGCGGCAGTGACCCGGCAACCAGGGCGCGGCAGTATACAGCGCCGCTGGGGGTGATGAAGCTGCAGCAAAGAAAGTCTATGTGACTTTACAAGCTGCAGCCCTTGAAGTCTTGTAAAAGTATTCTTCGTTCTTCAAATAAAGCTATCAAATAGGCTGCAGAAGGCAGCCCCCCTGTTGACTGCCTGCTTACTGCAAGGCACCAACTTACAAACTGAGCTCCTGTGCATGGAGGCGGGGTTATAGAGGAGGCGGCGCTGTGCATCTTGGGAACAGTCAAAGCTTTGAGCCTGTTGGTGCCTCGGATCAAGATACTACTCTACACCTCGATGTTATTCCCCGTTGTTATCCCTTGTGGAGCCCAGTGTACCCAGCAGCAGAAATAGATATATAACCGGATATCTGACCAATAAATATATATTATTTTATTTTTAAAATTTGCATACCAGTTAGTGGAAAACCAGTGTGCTCAAAACGCAATGACAGAGAGCTAAAGGTACAATGAATGCATTGCATTCAAAGTCTATGTGACATCACCAAGCTGCATGGAGGATGATTGAAGAAACATGACTAATGCATGCTAAATGCTGCAACAAAAGCAACAGAAAAAAGTGTTTGAAGTGGTAGGGGGCAAGCCAGAGTCTTAACAACACACCGCAGTGTCTCTAAAGCCCCATACACACTAATCGAGTCCCCGCTGAAGCAGATATTGCCGCCGGGAGTGGGGTGGGGATGGGTGACGCCCATGCTGCAGCTGTCGTTAACGAGGATCTCCCTTGTCTGTACATGTTCAGACGAGGGAGGGTCTCGTTAACAATGCGCGGGAGCGCGCATCGTTAACGACATTGAGTGTATACACTACACAAGATTGTTAAAGATCTCGCTCAGATTTGCCCTTCTGAGCGAGTTCTTTTACTTTCTAGTCTAGTGTGTATGGGCCTTTACTCAGGCCGACAAATCTAAGAACCATTACTCCTCTGGGGGCCAGGTATTGCAGTATAACCTAAACCAGGCCTGGCCAACCTGTGGCTCTCTATATTGTGAAACTACAAGTACCAGGATACCCTCCCATTGATAACCTGGGAAAGCAGAAGAAAAGAGAAAAAGATTGTCTCTTTGTTGGCGCACAAAGGATAATTAAAAATTTACTTTTATTATATTCGTTAAGAATGTCCTATCACGAAATAAAGGCAGTACAATACGACAAAATTACACTTATAGCGGATAAAGTGCTCAATAAAGTGAAGTTTAAAACCAAGGCTCGCTACCTGTGTTGTATCTTTATTTATCATCTTATTTTAATGTATTGCTGCAGGTCTGAGTCCAGATGTTAATTTCTGGTTGGACCATTTATTCATGAGAAAAGAGAATATCATCAGCCATCAACTACATGTTCCATAGTCACCCCAAGATTAGTTGTTCAGTATTCCACATAGAGTGTGTCAATAAGTATTGTAATCTGTCTGGTGATTATAATAGAAACTATTTGGGCAGTTCTCTTATTAATTCTCAAAAATGGCTTCTGATACTGCAATGCTATATGTTCTTTTATTCTTATTAATAGATGTATAATTACCTCAATGTAGTATTATATCGAGCTCATACACATATATAAAAAATCATCACATTCATATAGTCACTGAATGAAAGCCCTTGTTATACTATCTGTGGTAACTGAGCCTTTGTAGGCTTTTTAATATGTTGTTTATTCAACAGTGGCTATAGTGGTTGCAAATTAATACAGATGTAGTTATTAGTCACTAAATATGTTTGCTGCAATTAAATTCTCATGAGCTCACTGAGCTACTTGTAATTTAGATTATTGCTCTTAGCTCTAACTATTGTATGGAGCAAGTGAAAATGTATGCTCTCTGTAGCAATTGATCCTTTATATGCACTTTAATGCATCATCTATTCAGCAATCGCTGCACGTGTTACAAATGGGTATAAATGCAGCTATTGCATAAAGTAACGGAGTATGTTCACTACAGTTACGTTACCATATGCACACTGAGCTGCTCATTTATTCCTTGGAGCTATTGCTTGTTAGGTAACGCAGGAGAATGTTTTTAGTAGCCTTATTGAATATTCCACCGTCACTCCAGGGACAGTTATGAGTTGTTCAACATAACATGCACCAGCAGACCTTATAATGTATCTGGTGATTTAATTATAAAGTATTGGACCCCTCTCTTGTTAATTTGTATTCCAATGCTGCAGCTTTGTATATTCTATAGCTGCTATTGGCAGTGTTTTAATCTAGATAGTATTAAACTGAATTTATTCATATAAGTAGGTCATTCATATTGAGAGTTTGTATTGTCTGTAATAATTGAGCCTTCATATGCTTCTTAATATGTCCTCCGCTCAGTAGTAGCGGTTTGCTACAAGGAGATACAAATGTAGCTATCTGGATGAATTCACTGAATACACACACACACACACACACACACACACACACACACACACACACACACACTGCAGCTGGGTTGGATATGTTCATTAGGCTGCTTATGAATTGGATTTCTTTCTCCCAGCTTACAGCTGTTGTATAAACAAGAGAGAGTATTATGATAGCTTGCTGAATTTTCAACATCACAACAGGGACAAAAACTATTCAGCACAAAGTACACCAGTATGTCTTGTAATGTGCCTGGTGATTTTATTATATGGTATTAAGCATTCCTTTTGCCAGTTCACATAGAGAGCATTCTGTGCTGCAGGCTTAAGTATTCCAGTTAGCAGTACATTGGTCATGTGACTCCATATATTATTGTGTTAGGTTCAAACACATAAATAAATTATTTATATATATATATATATATATATATATATATATATATATAGTGCTGTTGGTATGTCTGTATTGATAGGGCTGTATTGATAGTCCTTTCAGGAACCCCAGCATCCACTAGGACGATAGAGAAATTAACATCTGGACTCGGACCTGCAGCAATACATTCAAATTAGATGATAGATACAACACAGGTAGCGAGCCTTGGTTTTAATAAATTACAAACAAGAAACAAGAATTGGGTTCAAATGGGTGCACTCTGTCCCCTTAAATTTAATTACAGTTAAAAATAAGATTTTAAACCTACCGGTAAATCTTTTTCTCCTAGTCCGTAGAGGATGCTGGGGACTCCGTAAGGACCATGGGGATAGACGGGCTCCGCAGGAGACATGGGCACTAAAAAAGAACTTTAGGTATGGGTGTGCACTGGCTCCTCCCTCTATGCCCCTCCTCCAGACCTCAGTTAGAGAAACTGTGCCCAGAGGAGACGGACAGTACGAGGAAAGGATTTTTGTTAATCCAAGGGCAAGATTCATACCAGTCCACACCATTCACACCGTATAACTTGGGTTTTACGAACCAGGTAACAGCATGAAACAACACAGCATCAGTCCGAGACTGTACAAAACTGTAACATAACCCTTATGTAAGCAATAACTATATACAAGTCTTGCAGAAGTAGTCCGCACTGGGACGGGCGCCCAGCATCCTCTACGGACTAGGAGAAAAAGATTTACCGGTAGGTTTAAAAATAAGAATTTACTTACCGATAATTCTATTTCTCGGAGTCCGTAGTGGATGCTGGGGTTCCTGAAAGGACCATGGGGAATAGCGGCTCCGCAGGAGACAGGGCACAAAAGTAAAGCTTTCCGATCAGGTGGTGTGCACTGGCTCCTCCCCCTATGACCCTCCTCCAAGCCAGTTAGGTACTGTGCCCGGACGAGCGTACACAATAAGGGAGGAATTTTGAATCCCGGGTAAGACTCATACCAGCCACACCAATCACACCGTACAACTTGTGATCCAAACCAGTTAACAGTATGATAACAGAGGAGCCTCTGAAAGATGGCTTCTTAACAATAACCCGAATTAGTTAACAATAACTATGTACAATTATTGCAGATAATCCGCACTTGGGATGGGCGCCCAGCATCCACTACGGACTCCGAGAAATAGAATGATCGGTAAGTAAATTCTTATTTTCTCTATCGTCCTAGTGGATGCTGGGGTTCCTGAAAGGACCATGGGGATTATACCAAAGCTCCCAAACGGGCGGGAGAGTGCGGATGACTCTGCAGCACCGAATGAGAGAACTCCAGGTCCTCCTTAGCCAGAGTATCAAATTTGTAAAATTTTACAAACGTGTTCTCCCCTGACCACGTAGCTGCTCGGCAAAGTTGTAATGCCGAGACCCCTCGGGCAGCCGCCCAAGATGAGCCCACCTTCCTTGTGGAGTGGGCCTTTACAGATTTAGGCTGTGGCAGGCCTGCCACAGAATGTGCAAGTTGGATTGTGCTACAGATCCAACGAGCAATCGTCTGCTTAGACGCAGGAGCACCCATCTTGTTGGGTGCATACAATATAAACAACGAGTCAGATTTTCTGACTCCAGCTGTCCTTGCAATATATATTTTTAATGCTCTGACAACGTCCAGTAACTTGGAGTCCTCCAAGTCACTTGTAGCCGCAGGCACTACAATAGGCTGGTTCAGATGAAATGCTGACACCACCTTAGGGAGAAAATGCGGACGAGTCCGCAGTTCTGCCCTGTCCGAATGGAAAATCAGATATGGGCTTTTGTAAGATAAAGCTGCCAGTTCTGACACTCTCCTGGCCGAAGCCAGGGCTAGTAACATGGTCACTTTCCATGTGAGATATTTTAAATCCACCTTTTTTAGTGGTTCAAACCAATGAGATTTTAGAAATTCCAAAACCACATTGAGATCCCACGGTGCCACTGGAGGCACCACAGGAGGCTGTATATGCAGCACTCCCTTAACAAAAGTCTGGACTTCAGGAACTGAAGCCAATTCTTTTTGAAAGAAAAACGACAGGGCCGAAATTTGAACCTTAATAGATCCCAATTTGAGACCCATAGACAATCCTGATTGCAGGAAATGTAGGAATCGACCCAGTTGAAATTCCTCCGTCAGAGCACTCCGATCCTCGCACCACGCAACATATCTTCGCCAAATGCGGTGATAGTGTTGCACGGTTACTTCCTTCCTTGCTTTAATCAAAGTAGGAATGACTTCTTCCGGCATGCCTTTTTCCTTTAGGATCCGGCGTTCAACCGCCATGCCGTCAAACGCAGCCGCGGTAAGTCTTGAAACAGACAGGGACCCTGCTGAAGCAAGTCCCTCCTTAGAGGTAGAGGCCACGGATCTTCCGTGATCATCTCTTGAAGTTCCGGGTACCAAGTCCTTCTTGGCCAATCCGGAACCACTAGTATCGTTCTTACGCCTCTTTGCCGTATAATTCTCAATACTTTTGGTATGAGAGGCAGAGGAGGAAACACATACACCGACTGGTACACCCAAGGCGTTACCAGCGCGTCCACAGCTATTGCCTGCGGACCTCTTGACCTGGCGCAATACCTGTCCAGTTTTTTGTTGAGGCGAGACGCCATCATGTCCACCATTGGTCTTTCCCAACGGGTTACCAGCATGTGGAAGACTTCCGGATGAAGTCCCCACTCTCCCGGGTGAAGGTCGTGTCTGCTGAGGAAGTCTGCTTCCCAGTTGTCCACTCCCGGGATGAACACTGCTGACAGTGCTATCACATGATTCTCTGCCCAGCGAAGAATCCTTGCAGCTTCTGCCATTGCACTCCTGCTTCTTGTGCCGCCCTGTCTGTTCACATGGGCGACTGCCGTGATGTTGTCCGACTGGATCAACACCGGTTTTCCTTGAAGCAGAGGTTCTGCCTGGCTTAGAGCATTGTAGATTGCTCTTAGTTCCAGAATGTTTATGTGAAGAGACGTTTCCAGGCTCGTCCACACTCACTGGAAGTTTCTTCCTTGTGTGACTGCTCCCCAGCCTCTCAGGCTGGCGTCCGTGGTCACCAGGATCCAATCCTGTATGCCGAATCTGCGGCCCTCCAATAGATGAGCACTCTGCAACCACCACAGAAGAGATACCCTTGTCCTTGGAGACAGGGTTATCCGCTGGTGCATCTGAAGATGCGACCCTGACCATTTGTCTAACAGATCCCTCTGGAAAATTCGTGCATGGAATCTGCCGAATGGAATTGCTTCGTAAGAAGCCACCATTTTTCCCAGGACTCTTGTGCATTGATGTACAGACACCTTTCCTGGTTTTAGGAGGTTCCTGACAAGCTCGGACAACTCCTTGGCTTTTTCCTCCGGGAGAAAAACCTTTTTCTGAACCGTGTCCAGAATCATCCCTAGGAACAGCAGACGAGTTGTCGGCATTAACTGGGATTTTGGAATATTCAGAATCCAGCCGTGCTGTTTTAGCACTTCTTGAGACAGTGCTAATCCCCTCTCTAGCTGTTCTCTGGACCTTGCCCTTATTAGGAGATCGTCCAAGTATGGGATAATTAATACGCCTTTTCTTCGAAGAAGAATCATCATCTCGGCCATTACCTTTGTAAAGACCCGAGGTGCCGTGGACAATCCGAACGGCAGCGTCTGAAACTGATAGTGACAGTTTTGTACAACGAACCTGAGGTATCCCTGGTGTGAGGGGTAAATTGGAACGTGGAGGTACGCATCCTTGATGTCCAAGGACACCATAAAGTCCCCTTCTTCCAGGTTCGCTATCACTGCTCTGAGTGACTCCATTTTGAACTTGAACTTCTTTATGTACAGGTTCAAGGACTTCAGATTTAGAATAGGTCTTACCGAGCCGTCCGGCTTCGGTACCACAAATAGAGTGGAATAATACCCCTTTCCCTGTTGTAGAAGAGGTACCTTGACTATCACCTGCTGAGAGTACAGCTTGTGAATGGCTTCCAAAACCGTCTCCCTTTCTGAGGGGGACGTTGGTAAAGCAGACTTCAGGAAACGGCGAGGCGGATCTGTCTCTAGTTCCAACCTGTACCCCTGAGATATTATCTGCAGGATCCAGGGATCTACCTGCGAGTGAGCCCACTGCGCGCTGAAATGCTTGAGACGACCGCCCACCGCCCCCGAGTCCGCTTGAGAAGCCCCAGCGTCATGCTGAGGCTTTTGTAGAAGCGGGGGAGGGCTTCTGTTCCTGGGAAGGAGCTGCCTGTTGGTGTCTCTTCCCCCTTCCTCTGCCTCGTGGCAGATATGAATATCCCTTTGCTCTCTTGTTTTTAAAGGAACGAAAGGACTGCGGTTGAAAAGTCGGTGTCTTTTTCTGTTGGGGAGTAGCTTGAGGTAAAAAGGTGGATTTCCCGGCTGTAGCCGTGGCCACCAAATCTGATAGACCGACTCCAAATAACTCCTCCCCTTTATACGGCAAAACTTCCATATGCCGTTTTGAGTCCGCATCGCCTGACCACTGTCGCGTCCATAAACTTCTTCTGGCCGAAATGGACATAGCACTTACCCGTGATGCCAGTGTGCAGATATCCCTCTGTGCATCACGCATATAAAGAAATGCATCCTTTATTTGCTCTAAAGACAGTAAAACATTGTCCCTATCCAGGGTATCAATATTTTCAATCAGGGACTCTGACCAAACTACTCCAGCACTGCACATCCAGGCTGACGCTATAGCTGGTCGTAGTATAACACCTGTATGTGTGTATATACTTTTTTGGATATTTTCCATCCTCCTATCTGTTGGATCTTTAAGTGCGGCCGTCTCAGGAGAGGGTAACGCCACTTGTTTAGATAAGCGTGTGAGCGCCTTATCCACCCTAGGAGGTGTTTCCCAGCGCGCCCTAACCTCTGACGGGAAAGGGTATAAAGCTAATAACTTCTTTGAAATTAGCATCTTTTTATCGGGGGCAACCCACGCTTCATCACATACATCATTTAGTTCTTCTGATTCAGGAAAAACTATAGGTAGTTTTTTCACACCCCACATAATACCCTGTTTAGTGGTACCAGTAGTATCAGCTAAATGTAACGCCTCCTTCATTGCCAAAATCATATAACGTGTGGCCCTACTGGAAAATACGGTTGATTCGTCACCGTCGCCACTGGAATCAGTGCCTGTGTCTGGGTCTGTGTCGACCGACTGAGGCAAAAGGCGTTTTACAGCCCCTGACGGTGTTTGAGGCGCCTGGACAGGCACTAACTGATTGTCCGGCCGTCTCATGTCGACAAACGACTGCTTTAGCGTGTTGACACTATCCCGTAATTCCATAAATAAAGGCATCCATTCTGGTGTCGACCCCCTAGGAGGTGACATCCCCATATTTGGCAATTGCTCCGCCTCCACACCAATATCGTCCTCATACATGTCGACACACACGTACCGACACACAGCAGACACACAGGGAATGCTCTTAACGAAGACAGGACCCCACTAGCCCTTTGGGGAGACAGAGGGAGAGTTTGCCAGCACACACCAAAAGCGCTATATATGACAGGGATAGCCTTATAATAAGTGCTCCCTGTATAGCTGCTTTTATAATATAATTTTTGCCACTATTTTGCCCCCCCTCTCTTGTTTTACCCTGTTTCTGTAGTGCAGTGCAGGGGAGAGACCTGGGAGCCGTCCTGACCAGCGGAGCTGTGTAAGGAAAATGGCGCTGTGTGCTGAGGAGATAGGCCCCGCCCCTTTTCCGGCGGGCTCGTCTCCCGCTCTTTAGTGTATTCTGGCAGGGGTTAAATATCTCCATATAGCCCCGGAGGCTATATGTGAGGTATTTTTTAGCCAAATAGGTTTTCATTTGCCTCCCAGGGCGCTCCCCTCCCAGCGCCCTGCACCCTCAGTGACTGCCGTGTGAAGTGTGCTGAGAGGAAAATGGCGCACAGCTGCAGTGCTGTGCGCTACCTTTAGAAGACTGAGGAGTCTTCTGCCGCCGATTCTGGACCTCTTCATGTTTCAGCATCTGCAAGGGGGCCGGCGGCGAGGCTCCGGTGACCATCCAGGCTGTACCTGTGATCGTCCCTCTGGAGCGGATGTCCAGTAGCCAAGAAGCCAATCCATCCTGCACGCAGGTGAGTTCACTTCTTCTCCCCTAAGTCCCTCGTTGCAGTGATCCTGTTGCCAGCAGGACTCACTGTAAAATAAAAAACCTAAGCTAAACTTTCTCTAAGCAGCTCTTTAGGAGAGCCACCTAGATTGCACCCTTCTCGGCCGGGCACAAAAATCTAACTGGCTTGGAGGAGGGTCATAGGGGGAGGAGCCAGTGCACACCACCTGATCGGAAAGCTTTACTTTTGTGCCCTGTCTCCTGCGGAGCCGCTATTCCCCATGGTCCTTTCAGGAACCCCAGCATCCACTAGGACGATAGAGAAATCTTATTTTCTCTTACGTCCTAGAGGATGCTGGGGACTCCGTAAGGACCATGGGGATTATACCAAAGTTCCCAAACGGGCGGGAGAGTGCGGATGACTCTGCAGCACCGATTGAGCAAACATGAGGTCCTCCTCAGCCAGGGTATCAAACTTGTTTGCAAAGGTGTTTGAACCCGACCAGGTAGCTGCTCGGCACAACTGTAATGCCGAGACGCCTCGGGCAGCCGCCCAAGAAGAGCCCACCTTCCTAGTGGAATGGGCCTTAACCGATTTTGGTAATGGCAATCCAGCTGTAGAATGAGCCTGCTGAATTGTGTTACAGATCCAGCGAGCAATAGTCTGCTTAGAAACCTTGTTGGCTGCATACAGGACAAACAGTGCCTCTGTTTTTCTGACCCGAGCCGTTCTGGCCATGTAAATTTTCAAAGCCCTGCCTACATCAAAGGACTCTGAATCCTCCAAGTCTCGCGTAGCCACAGGCACCACAATAGGTTGGTTCATATGAAAAGATGGAACCACTTTGGGCAAGAATTGAGAACGAGTCCGCAATTCTGCTCTATCCACATGGAAAACCAGATAGGGGCTTTTGTGAGACAAAGCCGCCAACTCAGACAATCGCCTAGCCGAAGCCAAGGCTAACAATATAACCACTTTCCAAGTGAGATACTTTAATTCCACCGTTTTAAGTGGTTCAAACCAGTGGGACTTTAGGAAACTCAACACCACGTTAAGGTCCCAAGGCGCCACCGGAGGTACAAAAGGAGGCTGAATATGCAGCACTCCCTTCACAAAAGTCAGTACTTCTGGGAGAGAAGCTAATTCCTTCTGAAAGAAAATGGATAGGGCCGAAATCTGAACCTTAATGTAGCCTAATTTTAGGCCCAAATTCACTCCAGTTTGTAGGAAGTGAAGGAAACGGCCCAGATGGAATTCTTCCGTAGGAACCTTCCTGGCTCACACCAAGAAACATACTTCCGCTATATACGGTGATAATGTTTAGCTGTCACGTCCTTCCTAGCCTTTATCAGAGTAGGAATGACCTCATCCGGAATACCCTTTTCCGCTAGGATCCGGCGTTCAACCGCCATGCCGTCAAACCCAGCCGCGGTAAGTCTTGGAACAGACAGGGCCCCAGTTGCAACAGGTCCTGTCTTAGCGGAAGGGGCCACGGACCTTCTGTGAGCATTTCCTGCAGATCCGGATACCAGGCCCTTCGCGGCCAGTCTGGAACAATGAGAATTGTCTGTACTCCTCTTTTTCTTATGATTCTCAACACCTTGGGGATGAGAGGAAGAGGAGGAAACACATAGACCGACTGGAACACCCACGGTGTCACCAGGGCGTCCACTGCCACCGCCTGAGGGTCTCTTGACCTGGCGCAATACCTCTGTAGTTTTTTGTTGAGGCGGGACGCCATCATGTCAATTTGGGGCAGTCCTCACCAACTTGCAATCTGTGCGAAGACTTCCTGATGAAGTCCCCACTCTCCTGGATGTAGATCGTGTCTGCTGAGGAAGTCTGCTTCCCATTTGTCCACCCCCAGAATGAACACTGCTGACAGTGCGCTGACATGATTTTCCACCCAGCGAAGAATCCTGGTGGCTTCCGTCATTGCCACTCTGCTCCTTGTGCCGCCTTGGCGGTTTACATGAGCCACTGCGGTGATGTTGTCTGACTGAATCAGAACCGGTAGATCGCGAAGCAAAGTCTCCGCTTGACGAAGGGCGTTTTATATGGCCCTCAGCTCCAGGACGTTGATGCGAAGACAAGTCTCCTGGCTTGACCAAAGACCTTGGAAGTTTCGTCCCTGTGTGACTGCTCCCCAACCTCGGAGGCTTGCGTCCGTGGTTACCAGAATCCAATCCTGAATGCCGAACCTGCGACCCTCTAGAAGGTGAGCACTCTGCAGCCACCACAGGAGAGATGCCCTGGGGGACAGGGTGATCAACTGATGAATCTGTAGATGTGACCCGGACCACTTGTCCAGTAGGTCCCATTGGAAAGTCCTCGCATGGAACCTGCCGAAGGGAATGGCCTCGTAAGACACCACCATCTTTCCCAGGACTCGAGTGCAGTGATGCACTGACACCTGTTTTGGCTTCAATAGATCCCTGACCAGAGTCATGAGTTCCTGGGCCTTTTCTATCGGAAGATAAACCCTTTTCTGGTTCGTATCCAGAATCATGCCTAAGAAGGTCAAACGAGTCGTAGGAACCAACTGTGACTTTGGGATATTGAGAATCCAGCCGTGTTGCTGCAACACCTTCACTGAAAGTGACACGCTGTTCAACAACTGCTCTCGTGATCTCGCTTTTATGAGGAGATCGTCCAAGTACGGGATAATTATGACACCCTGCTTGCGCAGGAGCACCATCATCTCCGCCATTACCTCGGTGAAAATCCTTGGGGCCGTGGAAAGCCTAAACGGCAACGTCTGAAATTGGTAATGACACTCCTGTACCGCAAATCTCCGGTACGCATGATGAGGTGGATAAATGGGAACATGAAGGTATGCATCCATTATGTCCAGTGATACCATAAAATCCCCCCCCCCCCCCCCCCCCTTCTAGGCTGGCGATGATCGCTCTGAGTGATTCCATCTTGAATTTGAACCTTTTTAAGTATAGGTTCAAGGATTTTAAATTTAGAATGGGTCTGACCGAACCGTCCGGTTTCGGGACTACAAACAGGGTTGAGTAATACCCCTTCCCTTGTTGAAGCAGGGGAACTTTGACCACCACCTGTTGGAGACACAATTTGTGAATCGCATTTAAAACTATCTCCCTTTCTGGGCGAGAAGCTGGCAGGGCCGATTTGAAAAACCAGCGAGGAGGCAGCTCTTCGAATTCCAGCTTGTACCCCTGGGAAACAATTTCTATTGCCCAGGGATCCACCTGTGAGTGAACCCAGATGTGGTTGAAAAGTAGAAGACGTGCCCCCACTGGGGCGGACTCCCTCAGCGGAGCCCCAGCGTCATGCGGTGGATTTTGTAGAGGCCGGGGAGGACTTCTGTTCCTGGGAACTAGCTGTGGTAGGCAGCTTTTTCCCTCTGCCCTTACCTCTGGCAAGAAAGGACGATCCTCGTACTCTTGTTTCTGCATCTGATAATGTGGTGCTTTCTTAGGCTGTGAGGGAATATAAGGCAAAAATTTTTTGATTTACCTGCCGTAGCTGTGGAAGCCAGGTCCGAGAGACCTTACCCAAACAATTCCTCTCCCCCTGTAAGGTAAAACCTCCATATGCCGCTTTGAGTCGGCATCACCTGTCCATTGCCGGGTCCATAGGACTCGTCTAGCAGAAATCGCAATAGCGTTGACTCTAGAACCCAGTAGGCCAATGTCTCTTTGAGCATCTCTCATATATAGGACAGCATCCTTAATATGACCCAGGGTCAATAACATGGTATCCTTATCCAGGGTATCAATTTCCGCCGATAAGGTATCTGTCCACGCTATTATAGTGCTACAAACCCAAGCCGACGCTATCGCCGGTCTGAGTAAGGTACCAGAATGTGTGTAAATAGACTTCAAGGTAGTCTCCTGCTTGCGATCAGCAGGATCCCTGAGGGTAGCCGTATCTTGGGATGGCAGCGCTACCTTTTTGGACAAGCATGTCAACGCTTTGTCCACCCTTGGGGCGGATTCCCACCGTATCCTGTCCTTATTCGGGAAAGGATGCGCCATAAGAATCCTTTTCGGAATCTGCAGTTTTTTGTCTGGAGATTCCCAAGCCTTTTCAAATAACTCGTTCAGCTCATGAGACGGGGGAAAGGTTACCTCAGGTTTCTTTTCCTTATACATGTGAACCCTCGTGTCAGGGACAGAGGGGTCCTCTGTGATATGCAAAACATCTTTTATTGCAATAATCATATATTGAATACTTTTAGCCAATTTTGGCTGTAACTTTGCATCATCTTAGTCGACACTGGAGTCAGAATCCTTGTCGGTATCCGTGTCTACTATTTGGGATAGTGGGCGCTTTTGAGACCCCGAAGGTCCCTGTGACATAGGGGCAGGCAGGGCTTGACACCCTGCACATCCCTTGGACTCAGCTTTGTCCAACCTTTTGTGCAATTAAATTCACATTAGCACTTAAAACATTCCACATATCCAACCAGTCAGGTGTCAGTGTTGCCGACGGAGACACCACAGTCATTTGCTCCACCTCCTCCCTAGGAGAGCCTTCTACCTCAGACATGCCGACACACGCGTACCGACACACCACCCACTCAGGGAATCCTCTTATCTGAAGACAGTTCCCCCTTAAGGCCCTTTGGAGAGACAGAGAGAGAGTATGCCAGCACACACCCAGCGCTAATGACCCAGGGAAAAAACACAATACGTTAACCCAGATATCGCTGTTATCTATTTTGCGCCAAATTATGTGCCCCCCCCCTTCTTAAAAACCCTTTCACCGTGGTAAGCAGGGGAAAGTCCGGGAAGCTTCCTCTCAGCGATGTGCTGTGGAGAAAATGGCGCTGGTGAGTGCTGAGGAACAAGTTCCGCCCCCTCAGCGGCGGGCTTCGGTCCGTCTGAAAAATTTAAAAAAAACTGGCGGGGGTCTCATATATACAGTGCCTAGCCTGTATATCACTATTTAAGCCAGATTTGGAGGTCCTTATTGCTGCCCAGGGCACCCCCCCTGCGCCCTGCACCCTTACAGTGACTGCCGTGTGTGTGCTGTGTGGGAGCAATGGCGCACAGCGTTACCTCTATGAAGATCTAAAGTCTTCTGCCGCCTCTGAAGTCTTCTTTCTTCACATACTCACCCGGCTTCTATCTTCCGGCTCTGAGAGGAGGACGGCGGCGCGGCTCTGGGACGAACGGCGAGGGTGAGACCTGCGTTCCTTTCCCTCTGGAGCTAATGGTGTCCAGTAGCCTAAGAAATAGAGCCTAACTTTAAAGTAGGTCTGTTTCTCTCCCCTCAGTCCCTCGATGCAGGGAGTCTGTTGCCAGCAGGCTCCCTGAAAATAAAAAACCTAACAAAATACTTTCTTTTCAGGAAACTCAGGAGAGCTCCCTATAATACACCCAGTCTCCTCTGGGCACAGTAATAAACTGAGGTCTGGAGGAGGGGCATAGAGGGAGAAGCCAGTGCACACCCACACCTAAAGTTCTTTTTTAGTGCCCATGTCTCCTGCGGAGCCAGTCTATCCCCATGGTCCTTACGGAGTCCCCAGCATCCTCTAGGACTTAAGAGAAATACATTTTATTATTTTAAAAACAGGTACAGGTTGAGTATCCCATATCCAAATATTCCGAAATACGGAATATTCCGAAATACGGACTTTTTTGACTGAGATAGTGAAACCTTTGTTTTTTGATGGCTCAATGTACACAAACTTTGTTTAATACTCAGTTATTAAAAATATTGTATTAAATGACCTTCAGACGGTGTGCATAAGGTGTATATGAAACATAAATGAATTGTGTGAATGTACACACACTTTGTTTAATGCACAAAGTTATAAAAAATATTGGATAAAATTACCTTCAGGCTGTGTGTATAAGGTGTATATGAAACATAAATGCATTCTGTGCTTAGATTTAGGTCCCATCACCAAGATATCTCATTATGGTATGCAATTATTCCAAAATACTGAAAAATCCGATATCCAAAATTCCTCTGGTCCCAAGCATTTTGGATAAGGGATACTCAACCTGTATAAACAAAAAATAATAAGATTTTACTTACCAGTAAATCTATTTTTCGTAGTCCGTAGTGGATGCTGGGGACTCCGTAAGGACCATGGGGAATAGACGGGCTCCGCAGGAGACATGGGCACTTTAAGAAAGAATTTAGATTCTGGTGTGCTCTGGTTCCTCCCTCTATGTCCCTCCTCCAGACCTCAGTTAGAGAAACTGTGCCCGGAAGAGCTGACAGTACAAGGAAAGGATTTTGGTAATTCAGGGCAAGATTCATACCAGCCACACTAATCACACCGTATAACTTGAGATAAACATACCCAGTCAACAGTATGAACAACAACAGAGCAACAGGTCAACCCTGATGCAACCATAACATAACCCTTATTTAAGCAATAACTATATACAAGCATTGCAGAAGAAGTCCGCACTTGGGACGGGCGCCCAGCATCCACTACGGACTACAAGAAATAGATTTACCGGTAAGTAAAATCTTATTTTCTCTAACGTCCTAGTGGATGCTGGGGACTCCGTAAGGACCATGGGGATTATACCAAAGCTCCCAAACGGGCGGGAGAGTGCGGATGACTCTGCAGCACCGATTGAGCAAACACGAGGTCCTCCTCGGCCAGGGTATCAAACTTGTAGAACTTTGCAAAAGTGTTTGAACCTGACCAAGTAGCTGCTCGGCAAAGTTGTAATGCCGAGACCCCTCGGGCAGCCGTCCAAGAAGAGCCTACCTTCCTAGTGGAATGGGCCTTAAGTGATCTTGGCAGCGGCAATCCAGCCGCCGAATGAGCCTGCTGAATCGTGTTACAGATCCAGCGAGCAATAGTCTGCTTTAAAGCAGGAGCACCAAGCTTGTTGGAAGCATACAGGATAAACAAAGACTCTGTTTTCCTGACCCTAGCCGTTCTGGCTATATAAACCTTCAAAGCCCTGACTACATCAAGCAACTCGAAATCCTCCAAGTCCGTAGTAGCCACAGGCACCACAATAGGTTGGTTTATATGAAAGGATGAAACCACTTTCGGCAGAAATTGTGGACGGGTCCGCAATTTTGCTCTATCCGCATGGAAAACCAGATAGGGGCTTTTATGTGACAAAGCCGCCAACTCTGACACACGCCTAGTCGAAGCCAAGGCTAATAGCATGACCACCTTCCACGTGAGATATTTCAACTCCACCGTTTTGAGTGGTTCAAACCCATGTTGATTTTAGGAAACTCAACACCACGTTAAGATCCCAAGGTGCCACTGGAGGCACAAAAGGGGGCTGAATATGCAGCACTCCCTTAACAAACGTCGGAACTTCAGGTAGAGAAGTCAACTCCTTTTGAAAGAAAATGGATAGGGCCGAAATCTGGACCTTAATGGACCCCAATTTTAGGCCCAAATTCACTCCTGACCGTAGGAAATGAAGAAAACGGCCCAGCTGGAATTCCTCCGTAGGGGCATTCCTGGCCTCACACCAAGCAACATATTTTCGCCATATACGGTGATAATGTTGAGCTGTCACGTCCTTCCTAGCCTTTATCAGCGTAGGAATAACCTCATCCAGAATGCCTTTCTCTGCTAGGATCCGGCGTTCAACCGCCATGCCGTCAAACGCAGCCGCTGTAAGTCTTGGAACAGACAGGGCCCCTGTTGCAACAAGTCCTGTCTTAGAGGAAGAGGCCACGGCCCTTCGTGACCAATCTGGAACAATGAGTATCGTTCTCACTCCTCTTTTCCTTATTATTCTCAGCACCTTGGGTATGAGAGGAAGAGGAAGACATACATAGACTGACTGGAACACCCACGGTGTCACCAGGGCGTCTACAGCTATCGCCTGAGGGTCTCTTGACCTGGCGCAATACCTCTGTAGGTTTTTGTTGAGGCGTGATGCCCTCATCTGTGCGAAGACTTCCTGATGAAGTCCCCACTCTCCCGGATAGAGGTCGTGTCTGCTGAGGAAGTCTGCTTCCCAGTTGTCCACTCCCGGGATGAACACTGCTGACAGTGCGCTTACGTGATTTTTCGCCCGGCGAAGAATTCTGGTGGCTTCCTCCATCGCTACCCTGCTCCTTGTGCCGCCTTGTCGGTTTTCATGAGCCACTGCGGTGATGGTGTCTGACTGAATCAGAACCGGTTGGTCGCGAAGCAGGGTCTCCGCTTGACGTAGGGCGTTGTATACGGCCCTTAGTTCCAGGATGTTGATGTGAAGGCAAGTCTCCTGACTTGACCACAGACTTTGGAAATTTCTTCCCTGTGTGACTGCTCCCCACCCTCTGAGGCTTGCATCCGTGGTCACCAGGACCCAGTCCTGAATGCCGAATCTGCGGCCCTCAAGAAGGGGAGCATTCTGCAGCCACCACAGGAGAGACACCCTGGCCCTGGGGGATAGGGTGATTAACCGATGCATCTGAAGATGTGATCTGGACCACTTGTCCAGTAAGTCCCATTGAAAGGTCCTCGCATGGAACCTACCGAAGGGAATGGCCTCGTATGATGCCACCATCCTTCCCAGGACTCGAGTGCAGTGATTCACTGACACCTGTTTTGGTTTTAATAGGTTCCTGACCAGTGTCAGATAAACCCTTTTCTGGTCTGTGTCTAGAATCATGCCTAGGAAAGGAAGACGAGCCGTAGGAACCAACTGCGACTTTGGAATATTTAGAATCCAGCCGTGTTGCCGTTACACTTCCAGAGAAAGTGCTACGCTGATCAGCAACTGCTCTCTTGATCCCGCTTTTATGAGGAGATCGTCCAATTATGGAATAATTGCGACCCCTTGCTTCCGCAGGAGTACCATCATTTCCGCCATTACCTTGGTAAATATTCTCGGTGCCGTGGAGAGACCAAACGGCAACGTCTGAAATTGGTAATGACAATCCTGTACCACAAATCTGAGGTACGCCTGATGAGGTGGATAAATGGGGACATGAAGGTATGCATCCTTTATGCCCAGAGACACCATAAAATCCCCCCCCCTTCCAGGCTTGTGACGACCGCTCTCAGCAATTCCATCTTGAACATGAACCTTTTCAAGTATATGTTCAGGGATTTTAAACTCAATATGGGTCTGACCGAACCGTCCGGTTTCGGGACTACAACATGGTCGAATAATAACCCCCTCCTTCTTGAAGGAGGGGAACCTGGACTACCACCTGTGGAAGATACAATTTGTGAATTGCAGTTAACACTATTTCCCTCTCGTGGGAGGAAGCCGGCAGGGCCGTCGGTGAGGGGGCATCTCCTCGAAGTCCAGCTTGTATCCCTGAGACACAATATCTATTGCCCAGGAATCCAACAGGGAGTGAACCCACTTGTGGCTGAAATTTCGAAGACGTGCCCCCACCGGGCTTAGCTCCGCCTGTGGAGCCCCAGCGACATGCGGTGGATTTTGTAGAGGCCGGTGAGGACTTCTGTTCCTGGGAACTAGCTGTGTTGTGCAGCTTCTTTCCTCTGCCCCTGCCTCTGGCAAGAAAGGACGCACCTCGGACTTTCTTGTTTCTTTGTGATCGAAAGGACTGCATTTGATAATGTCGTGCTTTCCTAGGCTGTGCTGGAATATAACGCAAAATATCAGAATTACCAGTTATAGCTGTGGAGACCAGGGGGTTTATTTACTAATATTCGTGTTTTTGCCGTTTTGAAGGGTGTTTGATCTCGAATGGTATCGGGTGCATTTTACTGCAACTTTTTGAATCCTGATACGGTCATTCACTAAGCTGCCGAGTTTTGCACATTCGTTTTTTCCGATGACGATGTGATTCGTAATATCAGGCAGTGTTTTACGGGAGTGATGAGTAAAACACTGCCTGACAAAACACAAGGAATCCCGGCTGGATCTGTGAGATCCGTGCAGGGCTTCATTGTGTACCTTAAAAAGTTCATTAAAGTCTTTTTTTTTTTAAACATTCAATTTTTATTGAAGGGTTTACACACAGAAATGGGGAACAGAAAAAAGAAATAGGGGTAAGGGAAACACAGGGGAAGTCCAGAATGGAAACCATATACAGAATATAAACAGTGCACAGTTGGATGAATATACAATTGGCTACATTGAGCTTTCAAATACGTGAGGAGGAGAAAGCATTGAGAAAAGAGATGGAAGAAGAGAGAAAAAAATAAGAATTTACTTACCGATAATTCTATTTCTCGGAGTCCGTAGTGGATGCTGGGGTTCCTGAAAGGACCATGGGGAATAGCGGCTCCGCAGGAGACAGGGCACAAAAAGTAAAGCTTTACGATCAGGTGGTGTGTACTGGCTCCTCCCCCTATGACCCTCCTCCAAGCCTCAGTTAGGTACTGTGCCCGGACGAGCGTACACAATAAGGAAGGATTTATGAATCCCGGGTAAGACTCATACCAGCCACACCAATCACACCGTACAACCTGTGATCTAAACCCAGTTAACAGTATGATAACAGCGGAGCCTCTGAAAAGATGGCTCACAACAATAATAACCCGATTTTTGTAACTATGTACAAGTAATGCAGATAATCCGCACTTGGGATGGGCGCCCAGCATCCACTACGGACTCCGAGAAATAGAATTATCGGTAAGTAAATTCTTATTTTCTCTATCGTCCTAGTGGATGCTGGGGTTCCTGAAAGGACCATGGGGATTATACCAAAGCTCCCAAACGGGCGGGAGAGTGCGGATGACTCTGCAGCACCGAATGAGAGAACTCCAGGTCCTCCTTAGCCAGGGTATCAAATTTGTAGAATTTTACAAACGTGTTCTCCCCCGACCACGTAGCCGCTCGGCAGAGTTGTAATGCCGAGACCCCTCGGGCAGCCGCCCAAGAAGAACCCACCTTCCTTGTGGAGTGGGCTTTTACCGATTTTGGCTGTGGCAGGCCTGCCACAGAATGTGCAAGCTGAATCGTACTACAAATCCAGCGAGCAATAGTCTGCTTAGACGCAGGAGCGCCCAACTTGTTGGGAGCATATAGTATAAACAGTGAGTCAGATTTCCTGACTCCAGCTGTCCTTGAAATGTATATTTTTAAAGCTCTGACAACGTCCAACAACTTGGAGTCCTCCAAGTCGCTTGTAGCCGCAGGCACTACAATAGGTTGGTTCAGATGAAATGCTGACACCACCTTAGGGAGAAAATGCGGACGAGTCCGCAGTTCTGCCCTGTCCGAATGGAAAATCAGATATGGGCTTTTGTAAGATAAAGCTGCCAGTTCTGACACTCTCCTGGCCGAAGCCAGGGCTAGTAGCATGGTCACTTTCCATGTGAGATATTTCAAATCCACAGTTTTTAGTGGTTCAAACCAATGAGATTTGAGAAAGTCCAAAACAACATTGAGATCCCACGGTGCCACTGGAGGCACCACAGGGGGCTGTATATGCAGCACTCCCTTAACAAAAGTCTGGACTTCAGGAACTGAAGCCAATTCTTTTTGGAAGAAAATCGACAGGGCCGAAATTTGAACCTTAATAGATCCCAATTTGAGACCCATAGACAATCCTGATTGCAGGAAATGTAGGAATCGACCCAGTTGAAATTCCTCCGTCGGAGCACTCCGATCCTCGCACCACGCAACATATTTTCGCCAAATGCGGTGATAATGTTGCGCGGTTACTTCCTTCCTTGCTTTAATCAAAGTAGGAATGACTTCTTCCGGCATGCCTTTTTCCTTTAGGATCCGGCGTTCAAACGCCATGCCGTCAAACGCAGCCGCGGTAAGTCTTGAAACAGACAGGGACCCTGCTGAAGCAAGTCCCTTCTCAGAGGTAGAGGCCACGGATCTTCCGTGATCATCTCTTGAAGTTCCGGGTACCAAGTCCTTCTTGGCCAATCCGGAACCACTAGTATCGTTCTTACGCCTCTTTGCCGTATAATTCTCAATACTTTTGGTATGAGAGGCAGAGGAGGAAACACATACACCGACTGGTACACCCAAGGCGTTACCAGCGCGTCCACAGCTATTGCCTGCGGATCTCTTGACCTGGCGCAATACCTGTCCAGTTTTTTGTTGAGGTGAGACGCCATCATGTCCACCATTGGTCTTTCCCAACGGGTTACCAGCATGTGGAAAACTTCTGGATGAAGTCCCCACTCTCCCGGGTGAAGGTCGTGTCTGCTGAGGAAGTCTGCTTCCCAGTTGTCCACTCCCGGGATGAACACTGCTGACAGTGCTATCACATGATTCTCTGCCCAGCGAAGAATCCTTGCAGCTTCTGCCATTGCACTCCTGCTTCTTGTGCCGCCCTGTCTGTTCACATGGGCGACTGCCGTGATGTTGTCCGACTGGATCAACACCGGTTTTCCTTGAAGCAGAGGTTCTGCCTGGCTTAGAGCATTGTAGATTGCTCTTAGTTCCAGAATGTTTATGTGAATAGACGTTTCCAGGCTCGACCACACGCCCTGGAAGTTTCTTCCTTGTGTGACTGCTCCCCAGCCTCTCAGGCTGGCGTCCGTGGTCACCAGGATCCAATCCTGTATGCCGAATCTGCGGCCCTCCAATAGATGAGCACTCTGCAACCACCACAGAAGAGATACCCTTGTCCTTGGAGACAGGGTTATCCGCTGGTGCATCTGAAGATGCGACCCTGACCATTTGTCTAACAGATCCCTCTGGAAAATTCTTGCGTGGAATCTGCCGAATGGAATTGCTTCGTAAGAAGCCACCATTTTTCCCAGGACTCTTGTGCATTGATGTACAGACACCTTTCCTGGTTTTAGGAGGTTCCTGACAAGCTCGGATAACTCCTTGGCTTTTTCCTCCGGGAGAAAAACCTTTTTCTGAACCGTGTCCAGAATCATCCCTAGGAACAGCAGACGTGTTGTCGGAATTAACTGGGATTTTGGAATATTCAGAATCCACCCGTGCTGTTTTAGCACTTCTTGAGACAGTGCTAATCCCATCTCTAGCTGTTCTCTGGACCTTGCCCTTATTAGGAGATCGTCCAAGTATGGGATAATTAATACGCCTTTTCTTCGAAGAAGAATCATCATCTCGGCCATTACCTTGGTAAAGACCCGAGGTGCCGTGGACAATCCGAACGGCAGCGTCTGAAACTGATAGTGACAGTTCTGTACGACGAACCTGAGGTACCCCTGGTGTGAGGGGTAAATTGGAACGTGGAGATACGCATCCTTGATGTCCAAGGATACCATAAAGTCCCCTTCTTCCAGGTTCGCTATCACTGTTCTGAGTGACTCCATCTTGAACTTGAACTTCTTTATGTACAGGTTCAAGGATTTCAGATTTAGAATAGGTCTTACCGAGCCATCCGGCTTCGGTACCACAAATAGAGTGGAATAATACCCCTTTCCTTGTTGTAAAAGGGGTACCTTGACTATCACCTGCTGAGAGTACAGCTTGTGAATGGCTTCCAAGACCGTCACCCTGTCGGAGGGGGACGTTGGTAAAGCAGACTTCAGGAAACGGCGAGGTGGATCCGTCTCTAGTTCCAACCTGTACCCCTGAGATATTATCTGCAGGATCCAGGGATCTACCTGCGAGTGAGCCCACTGCGCGCTGAAATTCTTGAGACGACCCCCCACCGCCCCCGAGTCCGCTTGAGAAGCCCCAGCGTCATGCTGAGGCTTTTGTAGAAGCGGGGGAGGGCTTCTGTTCCTGGGAAGGAGCTGCCTGTTGCTGTCTCTTCCCCCTTCCTCTGCCTCGTGGCAGATATGAATATCCCTTTGCTCTCTTGTTTTTAAAGGAACGAAAGGGCTGCGGTTGAAAAGTCGGTGTCTTTTTCTGTTGGGGAGTGACTTGAGGTAAAAAGGTGGATTTCCCGGCTGTAGCCGTGGCCACCAAATCCGATAGACCGACACCAAATAACTCCTCCCCTTTATACGGCAAAACTTCCATATGCCGTTTTGAGTCCGCATCGCCTGACCACTGTCGCGTCCATAAACTTCTTCTGGCCGAAATGGACATAGCACTTACCCGTGATGCCAGTGTGCAGATATCCCTCTGTGCATCACGCATATAAAGAAATGCATCCTTTATTTGCTCTAAAGACAGTAAAACATTGTCCCTATCCAGGGTATCAATATTTTCAATCAGGGACTCTGACCAAGCTACCCCAGCACTGCACATCCAGGCTGTCGCTATAGCTGGTCGTAGTATAACACCTGTATGTGTGTATATACTTTTTTGGATATTTTCCATCCTCCTATCTGCTGGATCTTTAAGTGCGGCCGTCTCAGGAGAGGGTAACGCCACTTGTTTTGATAAGCGTGTGAGCGCCTTGTCCACCCTAGGAGGTGTTTCCCAGCGCGCCCTAACCTCTGGCGGGAAAGGGTATAAAGCCAATAACTTCTTTGAAATTAGCATTTTTTTATCGGGGGCAACCCACGCTTCATCACACACCTCATTTAATTCATCTGATTCAGGAAAAACTATAGTTAGTTTTTTCACACCCCACATGATACCCTGTTTTGTGGTACCTGTAGTATCAGCAATATGTAACGCCTCCTTCATTGCCAAAATCATATAACGTGTGGCCCTACTAGAAAATACGGTTGATTCGTCACCGTCGCCACTGGAATCAGTGCCTGTGTCTGGGTCTGTGTCGACCGACTGAGGCAAAGGGCGTTTTACAGCCCCTGACGGTGTTTGAGGCGCCTGGACAGGCACTAATTGATTGTCCGGCCGTCTCATGTCGTCAAACGACTGCTTTAGCGTGTTGACACTATCCCGTAATTCCATAAATAAAGGCATCCATTCTGGTGTCGACCCCCTAGGAGGTGACATCCCCATATTTGGCAATTGCTCCGCCTCCACACCAATATCGTCCTCATACATGTCGACACACACGTACCGACACACAGCAGACACACAGGGAATGCTCTTAACGAAGACAGGACCCCACTAGCCCTTTGGGGAGACAGAGGGAGAGTTTGCCAGCACACACCAAAAGCGCTATATATGACAGGGATAGCCTTATAATAGGTGCTCCCTGTATAGCTGCTTTAATAATATAGTTTTGCCACAATTTTGCCCCCCCTCTCTTGTTTTACCCTGTTTCTGTAGTGCAGTGCAGGGGAGAGCCTGGGAGCCTTCCTGACCAGCGGAGCTGTGTGAGGAAAATGGCGCTGTGTGCTGAGGAGATAGGCCCCGCCCCTTTTTCGGCGGGCTCGTCTCCCGCTCTTTAGTGGATTCTGGCAGGGGTTAAATATCTCCATATAGCCCCCGGAGGCTATATGTGAGGTATTTTTAGCCAAAAAAGGTTTTCATTTGCCTCCCAGGGCGCCCCCCTCCCAGCGCCCTGCACCCTCAGTGACTGCCGTGTGAAGTGTGCTGAGAGGAAAATGGCGCACAGCTGCAGTGCTGTGCGCTACCTTAAGAAGACTGAGGAGTCTTCTGCCGCCGATTCTGGACCTCTTCTCGTTTCAGCATCTGCAAGGGGGCCGGCGGCGAGGCTCCGGTGACCATCCAGGCTGTACCTGTGATCGTCCCTCTGGAGCTAATGTCCAGTAGCCAAGAAGCCAATCCATCCTGCACGCAGGTGAGTTCACTTCTTCTCCCCTAAGTCCCTCGTTGCAGTGATCCTGTTGCCAGCAGGACTCACTGTAAAATAAAAAACCTAAGCTAAACTTTTCTAAGCAGCTCTTTAGGAGAGCCACCTAGATTGCACCCTTCTCGACCGGGCACAAAAATCTAACTGAGGCTTGGAGGAGGGTCATAGGGGGAGGAGCCAGTAGACACCACCTGATCGTAAAGCTTTACTTTTTGTGCCCTGTCTCCTGCGGAGCCGCTATTCCCCATGGTCCTTTCAGGAACCCCAGCATCCACTAGGACGATAGAGAAAAGAACAATAAGGATTAAAGTGCATTACACTGAGAGAATACCTGATAGCACAACATTCTTGTAGAGGTCAATCTAGGATGGGTAAAGCACAGACACATCAATTGGAGAGCTATAAACAGTTAGCCTACCCTCTCTACTCCTATAGTCGGACCATCCTAACCATTTCAGGTGAATAGAGTTAGCTGAGGAAGAGTATTTAGCCTCCGCTGTTTCGAAAATGAAATGTTTATGAATTTTATTTTGAATAAACTCTAAGGTAGGAATATTCTCAGACTTCCACAATTGTGCTATAGCAGCTTTAGTGGCTATCAAGATATGTCCCAAGACGTAACGATCACCTACGGCGAGGCGATCAACGCATAAATGGAATAGCGCTAAAGCTGGGTCCATGGGGATGTTGAGCCCTAACACTGTACTAGCCATATGTAAAACCTCTCTCCAAAGAGGCTGTACCTTTGGGCATGCCCAGAAGATATGAAAGATATCCCCCGTAGAGCCGCATTTCCTCCAACATGATTTAGATTGTGAAGGCCAGATCCTGTGTTGTTTTGCAGGGGTAAAGTAGGCCCTCTGTATAAGCTTGTAGAACATTTCAGAGTGGTTTACACATTTGGAGACTTTAAAACAAGATCTAAATATACTGTCCCAATCTGCAACAACAATGGACCTGTTCAAATCTCTATCCCATAAAGTCTGAGCTTTTAATTTTGTCTGTGGGCCATTAGTTAATTGAAATTGGTACCACCACGTAATCCCATATTTATGCGAGGACGATTTCAATCGGCTTATTATATAAGCCGGAAGAGAAGGTTTGTGTAGATGTGGGGGAGTAGATGAGTGTAACCAACTTCTCACCTGTAGGTATTTGAAGAAATCTGGAGTCCGAATCCCAAATCTCTCTTGCAGTTGAGAGAAGTGCAACAAGACGTCGCCTACAAATAAATCGCCCACAGTAAAGAGCCCCTTTCGAATCCACTCCTCTAGGGAGACGTTAGAAATCGATGACATAAGAGCAGATAACGACAGGCAGGGGGCAGGTAAATTAATCTCTTCCGAAGAGAGCACTAGTTTATGCCATGAATCTAGGGTAGTTTTAATAGACTTGCAGGATCCGGCCCTACTCCGAGCAGCAGACAGTGGTAACCAAAACAGATCAGGGAGAGAAACAGCGTCTAAGCATGAAGCTTCCAGGATAACCCAAGGTTTCGGGCTCGAGGTGTCGAACCAGTCTCTAGACTGACTCATCAGACATGCAGCATGGTATTTTTCTATATCTGGGAAAGCTACCCCACCAGACAGTTGGGCAGAATGAGAGTTCTTTTTGCAATTTTTGGTCTAGAGCCTCCCCACACATATCTGATCAGGACCTGATTAAATTTATTATAGAGGAGTCTGGGAAGGGGCCTTGGTATGGCGCGAAACAGGTACATTAATTTCGGCAACAGGACCATCTTGGCAGCAGCAATCCTGCCCAACCAAGACACCTCCTGTAGCATCCACTCCCCAGTCAGCTCCGCAAATGCTTTTAATAACGGGGCATAATTACACTCAATCAAATTATCTTCTCTGGTTAAATTAATTCCTAGATATCTCAAAGAGTAGGACTTCCAGGCATATTTGTACGAGTCCTTCAACCTAGAGACCACAGTCGGGGTTATATTGAGTGGGAGGGCTTCAGTCTTATTTGTATTTAATTTATAAAAGGAAACATCCGAGTAAGTTTGTAGGACGTCATGAAGAACTGGCAAGGAAGCCTCGGGGTCAGAAAGACATAGCAGAATATCGTCAGCAAACAAGCTAATTTTGTGGGAAATGCCCCCTATAACCGGGCCTCTAATCGAGTCCCGGGATCTAATGCAGGCAGCCAAAGGTTCTATCGCCAATGCAAAAATAAGAGGAGATAGCGGACAGCCCTGTCGCGTGCCATTAAGAATATTGAAGGGCGAAGAAAGGCATCCGTTAACAAAGACCCGCTCACTGGGTGTGGAGTGGAGAGCCAGGATAGAGTCTAAGATCCTTCCGGAAAAGCCAAATTTGTCCAGAGTTAATCTCATAAAATCCCAGTTCAATCTGTCGAACGCATTTTCGGCGTCCAGAGACAAAACTAGGAGGGGTTCTCCTCTACAGGCAGAGTGCTCAATGACATTAATCACCCTACGCGTATTATCCGGGGCCTGACGGTTTAATACGAAGCCCACTTGATCAGGGTTGATAAGGGAAGGGAGAAGGGGACTGATACGGTTAGAAATTAATTTGGCATAGATTTTTAGATCCGTATTTAATAAAGCAATTGGTCTAAAATTTTGGACTGAGGTAGGGCTTTTTCCCGGTTTGGGAATGGTGATGATTTGAGCTTCCAGCATCTCTTTGGGAAAGTGGCCAGCCTCTGAGGCTTCATTAAACACTGTCAAGAGCACCGGGGCCAAGTTCTCCTTAAAGGATTTATAGAAACCGGAGGGGTAACCATCAGGTCCCGGGGCCCTATCTGCTGGAAGGGAGTCAATAGCCTTTTCAACTTCGGCTAAAGTCCAAGGCGCACTGAGTGAGCTACATGACTCCGACGACAGCGAGGGGAGAGGAAAGTTACTCCAAAAATTCTGAATATCTATGCCTGTAGGTTGAAAAGTAGAAGGATCCCCCCCTAAGTTGTATAATTTAGAGTAATAGGAAGCAAAAACATTTGCAATTTCGTCAGGATCGTAAACTCTCTTACCCCTATCTGAGTGGACAATATGGATTTTTATTTCGCCCTCTTACCCCTCAGCTTCCTCGCCAGTAATCTACCAGCTCTGTTGCCATAAACATACATTTTTTGGTTCAGTCTATGTAGGTTGCGTTGGACCTCCGCTAGATAGAAAACATTTACCGCCTCCCTTGCTTCTTTCAATGACTTAAGGAGGGCTTTATCGTGCGGATGTGCCTTGTGAGAACTCTCCAGGGAAGCGACCGTGAGCTCAGCTTGTTCTAATTTCTTACGATATGCCCTTTTAGGCTTAGCCGCAGTTTGAATCGCCGTCCCTCGTGTTACTGCTTTGAGGGCGCACCAGAATGTGAAAATAGATGTCTCCCGAGGAGAGTTCTCAGAGAGATAATGATCCAAAGTGGTTTGGATCGCCTGCGTGGTCTCTGGCTGAAGAAGACTGAGTTTACCCAAGCACCAGGGGGCCGGGGAAACCTTTCTACTATTTATGTCCCATTCGATGTATAGTGGGGAGTGATCCGACCAGGACATGGGGAGGATGGAGATTTTACGGATGGACTGTAGAGTCCACTTATCTGCTAATACTAGATCTATTCTAGAATAGGAGTCGTGCACCGGGGAGAAAAACGTGTAATCTCTGTCCATTGGATGTTTAACTCGCCAGAGGTCTAAGAGATTATATTCCGCCAGTAGCTGGCTAAAGCCCTTTGCATTCCTATGGAGCTGACTGGAGAACGAGGGCCGCTTGCTAGAGTTATCAACTAGAGGGTCCAGGGTCAAGTTAAAGTCCCCCATTAGGAGTAAAGCGCCCTTAGCCAATTGTTGCACCTTAGCGCAAAGTTTCCTGCAAAATGCTAGTTGCTTGTTGTTGGGAGCGTAGCAAGAAACTACTTTATTTTCAAGAGTGCCAACCAAAATTAGAATTCTCCCCTCAGGGTCGCAGTATTGCGAAGTGAGGGAAAACGTGCAGTGCTGAGATATCAAGATTGCCACCCCCGCCTTCTTTGCTGGCCCGTTGGCTAGGTAGCAATGGGGAAATCTCCCATTAGTAAACCTAGGAGGGGCTGATTTAATAAAATGAGTCTCCTGAACTGCTATGATTTGAGCTTTAAGTTTATGGAAATAATTAAGTGCTAATCTCCTCTTGTGTGGGGAATTAAGACCCTTTGCATTTATAGAAACAATGTTAACCATTTTGTAGAACTGTCGGGGATTGCATAACTGTCAACAACCAACTGGCAAGTAAAAAGTGTATCTAACGTTTCCGGACAAATAAAGAGGGAAAGGGAGAGAAAGGACACAAAAGATGAAGGATAACAGAAAGAAGAAACAGAACAATAACCCCTCTCAGGGGCACTTGTGGACGCCTAACCATGGCGACTCAGAGTTAAACTGTGGAGGGTAGTGGTTAATCTGCCCGCACCCGAACCAAGATTAAACAAATTGTAGTTCCTCGGCACTCCATCTCTGGTCCCCCCGACCGCCACCGGAATTAAAGGAGACTCGGGTAGAGTTCCCAGCCGACAGAGAAATGCGGGCGGCAGACGGGGCAGCAGAGCAACTAACAGTAAATCAACAGAGAGAAGGCATCACTGAAAAACATGCTAATAGCACACAGCTATCACATAGACACCCTCATCAAACAGTTGCCAAGGAACTGGTGCAACGTAGGAAATACGACACTACAAACCAATCAGAAAACATGAAGTCAATGCAAGTGTAGTAAATCAAACAATACTCAAAGTTCTGCAGCCGAAAAGGCCCAGTCCCGCTGAAGGCCCCGCTCGGGAGAGGTGTGTGTAGAAGAGCTTGCAGAGTTCCATGATGCTAGGATCTTTTTCCCCTCCTCGACATTCGTTATGACGACAGTAGAACCTTCTCGGGAGATAAGCAACTTAGTGGGATATCCCCATCTGTATAGAATGTTCTCTTTACGTAGCACTGATGTGATGGGGTAAAGAGAGCGCCGTTTCGCTAAAGTTGCGGGGGACAGGTCTCCGAATATCTGAAGTGAGCCCAAAGTCTCCGATGCAGTATCCGATGGTCTAGCAGCTTTCAAGATCGCCTCCTTCACGTGGAAGTAGTGTAACCTCATAAGGACATCCCGGGGGACCCCGTCTGAAGCATTCCTGGCTTTAGGGAGCCTATGGATACGGTCAAGTAGAAAGTCTGCTGAACGGAACGAGGGAAGGAGTTTGCTGAAGAGGTACACTGCAAAATCTTTTAAAGCGCTATTAGCGACGGCTTCCGGGACACCACGTAGCTTTATGTTGTTACGTCTCGCTCTGTCCTCAATATCCGAAAGTTTGTCCCTGTCCGTGACCTCATTTTGTAGCAGATCATGAGAAGAGATCAGGTCGTTGTGCGACGACACCACCTCACCCATTTTTGTTTCTAGGTGATCGGTGCGGCCACCTATCTCGTCGATAGATCTCTGACATTCCTTCATAGTCCCTCTGAATTCTGCCGCGACTTCATCCTTAAATTGTGTCAGGAGATGTTTCATAGCACCCACCGTAAGCGAGTCACCATCATTGATGGAGCGGGGGGGTGCTGTGGTAGGGGCAGACATGTCTCTAGATGGCGAGGGCACCGGGACAGCAGGTTTAGAGAGACCACCCCGTGCATCCTTTGCTTTAGCGGCCTGAGGAGAAGGTTTAAAGAACACCACCTGTGAGACCGTTTTAGCGGCCTTATATTTCTTGGGTGGCATGGCGGCGCTGAGTGACAGAAGTAGAGGAACGGGAGGCACACGGCTTCTGGGGTATCAATCGAGGAGGGGTCCACGCAAAAGTCAAGTTGTCATATCATGTCATAGGAGCATTCGGGTGTAGGCAGAGTTATCTCAGAGCGATCACTTCATAATATCTTGGCTATTCAACCATATGGACATCACGGCCGATCGTCCCGGCGGGTGACGGGATATCTGCGGTCTTATACATTCTGCAGAGCAATATGTATTTTATATCCAGCACACTGTATGATAAATGTGTGCTATTACACCCAGAGGCCACTAGATGGTGCAGTTGCAGTATTAAGTATTAGTGCCTAGTAAAAGGCTATTTCTCCCCTCACAGGTGTATGCACAAATCCCTCAACATGGGCCCCAGAGTGGGAGCAGGGGGAGAACAGTGCCAGAGGGCCGCCAATCCTGGTGTAGCCCTAATCCAGGGACCCCCACAGATACACAGGCACACAGCTACCTCAGGTAAGCTTCTTTATTGCATCAAAGATGGCCGCCGCTTCTCCCTGGGCCTCAGACCCACTGCTCTCTCCTGTTGCCAGGCGTCTCCCAGGCCTGCTGCCCCAGGGGGTATCAACCCAGGGGGTCAGGGGAAGGCTCCCAGATGGTCCGGCGCTCCTGTGTGGGGTCCGCGCCGCTTCCCGTCTCCGCCGTGGAGCTCAAATCGCGGGCGCCGGGAGTACGAGAGTCCCCGGCTTCCGGGGATGTACAGGCCGCAACCTGCGAGAGCAGTGAAAACTGCTCCCCGGCTCTGCGGCTGTCACTGCAGGGCTTAGGAGGCTTGCAGGGAAGGAAGGGGAGCCCCCGGGGAGGATATATAGAAGGTAAGCCTGCAAGATAATGAAAAATAGTCCACTGGAGAGAGGAGACCAGCAGATACACGTCTGCTCTCTCCTCCAGTCAAGCCACCCCCCCCCCCCCAAAAAAGAAAAGTTCATTAAAGTCTTAAAAAAGTTAGAAAAAATTGCGTGGGGTCCCCCCTCCTGAGCATAACCAGCCTCGGGCTCTTTGAGCCGGTCCTGGTTGAAAAAATATGGGGGGAAAAATGTCAGGGGTTCTCCCATATTTAATCAACCAGCACCGGGCTCTGCGCCTGGTCCTGGTTCCAAAAATACGGGGGAAAAAAAGCGTAGGGGTCCCCCGTATTTTTGAAACCAGCACCGGGCTCCACTAGCTGGGGAGATAATGCCACAGCTGTGTGCTCCTGTAGTGTCTGTCAGGCAGCACACGGCACAGATACAATGTAGCGCCTATGCGCTCCATTGTAGCCAATGGTGGGAACTTTGCGGTCAGCGGTTGACCGAAAGTAACCTCACCGCTGACCGCAAAGTTCCCATCATTGGCTACAATGGAGCGCATAGGCGCTACATAGTATCTGTGCCGTGTGCTGCCTGACAGACACTACAGGAGCACACAGCCAATCAGGAGAGTGCCACAACGTGGCGCTCCCTGATGGGCTGAAGGGACTCTCTTTGACACGAGTCAGGGGGGGTCCTGGCAGTCGGGGAAAGGGGTCCCATGTGTAAACATTGGGCCCCTTTCAGTGCGTGGTCGGGTTTCCGTTTTATTATTTTGCCAAGTACGTGGATTATACAAAGAACAGAAGGTACACTGGATTATGGGAGTATAATTTTTTTCACAGGTACCCCTAGGATTCTACATGGAGAAGAGGACCGAGCCTTGTGGGAACATAGGTAACTATGTGTGTATGTTGGTGTGCATGTATGTAATAAAGTTGTACTGTCACGGTGTGTGTGTCCTGTTTTTATTGGGGTATTTTTTTAATAGTAGTACTACAGGTACCAGCGGGCCCGGTTTTCCACCGCATGCTGGTACTTGTGGTTCTCCAAGTACCAGCTTGCGGGGGAGGCTTGCTGGGACTTGTAGTACTGCTACTAAAAACAATATTCACATTTTGTAAACAAGGCTATCAGCCCCCCATCCGTCGCCCTTGGATGGGGGGGGACAGCCTCGGGCTTCACCCCTGGCCCTTGGGTGGCTGGAGGGGGGGGGACCCCTTGATTGAAGGGGTCCCCACTCCTCTAGAGTACCCCGGCCAGGGGTGACTAGTTGGGGTTTTAATGGCACGGCCGCAGGGACCGATATCAAAGTGTCCCCCGGCTGTGGCATTATCTCCCCAGCTAGTTGAGCCCGGTGCTGGTTTCAAAAATACGGGGGACCCCTACGCTTTTTGTCCCCCGTATTTTTGGAACCAGGAGCAGAGCCCGGTGCTGGTTGATTAAATATGGGGGAACCCCTGTCATTTTTCCCCCCACATTTTTTCAACCAGGACCGGCTCAAAGAGCCCGAGGCTGGTTATGCTTAGGAGGGGGGACCCCACGCAATTTTTTTTTCAGATTTTACACTAAACAGACCCTTTCCCATAGATAACCATGCACAGATCTCACTGATCCGTGCATGGTTATCCAAACTCGACTGGAAAAAGCAGGTCTATTTTATTGCTGCTTTTTTTAACGAATCGAAAAAAAACAGACCCGCACTTGAGCACTCAGAAACTAACACCCAAATACGAATGAATAGTGAATGCCCGTATTCTATGAAATAACAGCCGCGTTTGACCGATGGTCTATTCATTCGTATTTCTGAACGTTGTCATTCAAACCATTACGAATAGTCCAAACACTGCCGAGATTGGTGCTTAGTGAATTCCCGGATTGGGACTTAGAAAAAAAAACACAAATCGGCCAAACTCGGATTTTTAGTAAATACTGGCCTAGGTCCGAGATCCCTTCTCCACACAATCCTCAGCCTTGTAAGGTAAACCTTCCATATGCCTCTTAAGTCAGCATCACCTGTCCATTGCATGTTCCACAGGACACGTCAAGCAGAAATCGACATAGCGTTGACTCTAGAACCCAGTAGACTAATGTCTCTTTGGGCATGTTTTATATATATATATCTAAGACAGCATCTTTTATATATATCTATCTATCTATATATATATATATACATACTAGGGTCTCAATCTCTGCTGATAAGGTATCTGTCCCCGCTGCTACAGCGCTATAAACCCATGCCGACACAATCGCCGGTCTGAGTAGTGTACCAGAAAGTGTGTAAATGGACTTCAAAGTACTTTTACTGCATGCTATCTGCAGGATCCCTGAGGATAGCTGTTAAGTCAGCGCTACCTTTTAGGCAAACGTGATACCCTAGGGGAAGATTCCCATCGTATCCTGGCCCTAATAGGGAAAGGATACTCCCTGAGAATTCTTTGTGGGAAACTACAGTCTCTTGTCTGGAGATTCCCGCTCTTTTTCTTCATGAGAGGAGGGAAATTTACCTCAGCTTTCTACCCCTTAAACATGTGTACCCTTGTGTCAGGGACAGATGAGTCATCAGTGATATGCAAATCATCTTTTATTACAATAATCATATATTGAATACTTTCCTGCCATTTTGGCTGTAACTTTGCATTATTGTAGTCGACACTGGAGTCAGACTCCGTGTCGATATCAGTGTCTATTATTTTGGATAGTGAGCATTGAGAGACTCTGAAGGTCTCTGCGACGTAGGGACAGACATGGGTAGATTCCCTGTCTGTTCTCTAATCTTTTGTGCAATAAATTTACCTCAACACTTAATTTCACATATCCAAACAGGTGTCGGCGTTGTCGACGGAGACACCACTCACACACACATTTGCTCCATCACCTCCTTAGGAGAGCCTTTTACCTCAGACATGTCGACACACACGTACCGACACGCCACACACTCAGGGAATGCTCATCTGAAGACAATTCCCCCACAAGGCCTTTTGGAGAGACAGAGAGAGAGTATGCCAGCACACACCCCAGCGCTATAAACCCAGGAATAACACAGTAACTTAATGTTAACCCAGTAGCTGCTGTTTATATTGATTTTTGCGCCTAATTATGTGCCCCCCCTCTCTTTTTACCCTTTTCTACCGTGTATCTGTAGGGGAGAGCCTGGGGAGCTTCCTCTCAGCGGAGCTGTGGAGAAAAAATGGCGCAGGTGAGTGCTGAGGAAGAAGCCCCGCCCCCTCGACGGCGGGCTTCTGTCCCGCTTAAATATACATTTTCTTGGCGGGGGCTCATACATATATACAGTGCCCAAATGTATATATGTGTACTTTTGCCAAAAGTGGTCCATATGCTGCCCAGGGCGTCCCCCCCTGCGCCCTTACAGTGACCGGAGTATGTGAGGTGTGTGGGAGCAATGGCGCACAGCTGCAGTGCTGTGCGTTACCTCAGTGAAGAACGGAGTCTTCTGCCGCCGATTTCGAAGTCTTCTTGCTTCTCATACTCACCCGGCTTCTGTCTTCCGGCTCTGCAAGGGGGACGGCGGCGCGGCTCTGGGATCGGACGACGAGGGTGAGATCCTGTGTACGATCCCTCTGGAGCTAATGGTGTCCAGTAGCCTAAGAAGCAGGACCTATCTGCAGAGAGTAGGGCTGCTTCTCTGCCCTCTGTCCCACGATGCAGGGAGTCTGTTGCCAGCAGAGCTCCCTGAAAATAAAAAACCTAACAAAATACTCTCTCACAGCAAGCTCAGGAGAGCTCACTGAACAGCACCCAGCTCGTCCGGGCACAGATTCAAACTGAGGTCTGGAGGAGGGACATAGAGGGAGGAGCCAGAGCACACCAGAATCTAAATTCTTTCTTAAAGTGCCCATGTCTCCTGCGGAGCCCGTCTATTCCCCATGGTCCTTACGGAGTCCCCAGCATCCACTAGGACGTTAGAGAAACTCAATTTAAAGCCTGTATGGCCTATCAATTATATTATATGTTTATTGTGCCTTTAGCCTAAAATAGGCTGATTGAGCGAAGTAAAGAAACTAGAAAGAAAGTGGTGAAAGAAATATATAGAAATGTGAATAAAGATTTAAAATTGTACTCTGTGTCACGTCTCTTATTTGACCTTCTATATTGAGAATTCCCATATGTATGCTACCAGTAAATTGTATACAAGGATTATTATATACAATGTGTTATATATTGGGATTTATGGTATATAATCCACAGACAGGAGAATGAGTGTCTAATATGTAATATTATGTAACCCTAAATGGTTACGTTCTGCATGATGCTAGTTACTTTGTATCCATAATGGCCACTTAAGTTTCCTGAATTGTGGCTCATTTATCGAACACCTGTTGAATGTGGTGTTTTTTATATATTAAATATTAGCCTGAAGCCATACAGTATTAAGATACAATGGTTCTAATGATTACATTTGGGATTATAATTCCCAGTCACAGATCCTGTCGTTTTTACTGTTTTGATATTATTGTATTCCACATGAAGTGACGGTAATGTTGCACATTAGGGTCCTAAAGCCATATAACGATAGTAATAATATTTTTACATATAAGTTCCTGTTCTTGCAGGTAATATTACTCCAAATCTAATTTGATGTTACTAACCATTCGTTTTTAGTACTGTACAGGCTTTATTATAGATTGCTACACTCCGCATCAATAAATGACACTGTACTCCAAAATACTTATAATTCCTTATCTTAATGTAAACAACTTTTGTAACTGGTAAGACATGCATATAAATAGGTGTTTTGTGCACTTAAATCGGCGGGCGTCCCCGCTGTATGGGACCGTTATGATCGGACCTCCTGCACTCCGATCCAACAAGGCTGTCTCCACCGCTGTCTTAATAAAGACCGCGGTGAGGCACATGCAAAATCAGTAGGGCATTAGTCGTACTGGGATTAAATAGAGATATATTGCATCAGGGACGTGACACACTGTCCACCAATGCGCATTTCGCTTCGGTGTCGGGCTTCCTCAGGGCACTATTGCAATAAGTGTAATTTTGTCATATTGTACTGTCTTTATTTCATGATTGGACATTCTAAACGAATATAATAAAAGTAAATTTTGAATTATCCTTTGTGTGCCAACAAAGAGACATTCTTTTTCTCTTTTCTTCTGTACAATTCAATTGGTCTCTGGTAGCACCCACGAATATCCAGTAGGAAGCATATGATTCTTTGACGGACATTAGTCGGGGCCTTTCTCAAATAATATCAAGTACCCAGCTGGTGCAGAGCCTATCCCATTCCCCTATCTCCTTTATGTTCTAACCTGGTAAAGCATGCTGGGACTTGTAGTTTCAAAACAGCCTGAGTGCCACAGGTTGGCTAGGCTGTTCTAAACTTAGGCTCTGGTTCTGAATTGGCAAATTAAGAATTTTTCTTTGGTGTAATAAAATTAAGAGCAGCAATATGCGCTATTCAACTGTAGTCTTATTTCCACATAAAATATTTAGACACTTACATCTTCATGTATCTATGAACATCCGCAGGTAGTGAAGAACCATCAAAAATAAAATCTTCTACCATAACATTCAGTGTCAGCCGTGACCTCCAGTGTGAGACAGGTTCATCCAAAGCATTTGTTTCTTTTTTGTCAGTATCAATTTGCTTTATAGAGATAAAAACAGTCAGTATTACATACTACAATATAATGCAAACCCTGAATTAAAACAATAAATATGCTTTTTCTGAATAATAGACATTGGACATGTTTATTGTTGAAGATTTTGTTTTTTGTTGTTGCAATAAACGGTGGTCTGAGTAATAATACAAAGTACTATAAATGGTTTATTGCAACTACACTACATTAAAAAAAAGCTAATACATTTCTGTACATTTTGTAACTTTGCGTACACATCTTCATCACTTCAACAGCATTTCATTCCTTTACTGTAGGCTACATTTAAAGCACTTGCAGTAGCATTAGCTAAACAATGTCTTACCTGGGTGCCAGTCTCTCCTGTTATGAGATTTATCTCTTCTGGCTTAGGGACCATGTAAGTAGTCAGTGGACTCACAATATGCACCTGCTTGCCATCATGCCACGGTAAGACTCCCGAGTGATGCAGAAAGATATATGCATACAATGTCCCATTATTTCTGGTTTTCTTAGGTACAGTGACATTCACAGTTCTAAAAAGAAAAATAAATATATTTCTATTTAAAATAAAATCTCACTGCACACGCAGGATTTTGGATAGATGACAAATACTGTAGAAGACCTTCTGTTTGATTGTCTCAAGGTATTTAGTGTATTTTTACATGTGCACCACTCTGGGGTGGTCTATGTATAAAATAGAAGTGAGGCATTATACAAAGAGTAGAAGATCTGAAATAAAATTCATCCTGCCACTGGGCAATGGCTCATTCCATGTCAAGTGATCAAATGCAAATAAATTTACCATCCACTTTTATTCTCTACACTTTAATAATATAGCAGAATGTCCCAAACATACATTTATGTTTGTCCTTGTCCAAAATTTGTGGATGTCCTGAATTTTTCATGGTATTTAAGACTTCACAGTTCAGCTCACCTACTCCACTTAGGTTTCAAGATTCAGGTTCTTGGCAGTCTTGGCCTATTTTCAGAAATCATCAGTCTCATATCCTAACACTCTAGGGTAGGGCTGGCCAAAACAGTACTCGAGATCTACCAACAGTTCACATTTTCCAGATCACCTAGCTGGTGCACAGGTGTAGTCATTACTAATTAAGATGTGCTGCATTCATTCCTAACAGACAATTCTACAGATCTCCGGGAGGCCTGGAAAACATGAACTGTTGGTAGATCTCGAGGACCGGTTTGGCCAGCCCTGCTCTAGGGGGTGGAATTCAATCGTTTTTTTCATCTCGGCTGCCACTAGATGGCGCCTGAAAGATCAATTAAGTTGTTGCTCCATTCGGGCACGCATGCAGCTGGGCAGACACATTTCAGCTCGCAGCCTCCGGAGATGTGAGCTGAAATGTGCGAACACTCTGTGGTTTGGGCACTGAAACAGGAGTGTGGGTGGCCAAAGCGGCTAAACCCGGTACTAATGGGAATTGCATTGGTGGGCACCCACAAAACAATTTAATTTCCCCCCTAAGCTGCATGTACAAAAGCACAAAAAGCAAATGTATTAAAAGCTGTGCACTTTTGTAACATAGTATTAACTAAAAAAAGAAAGTCTCTAAAATGTATTCACATAGAAATACCATAACAGTAACAAAAGCATTACCATCTACTCCTCCTTACCTTTCAAATCTTGATTCCACGTCAAAATTGTCAACATTCAGAACCAAATCAACATTGTTTTCAGCACTAATACTAGTCCTTGTTGTGGTATATACACTTAACTGAAATCATAAGACAGCAAGAAACCTAAATTTACAATACATCAAATAAGAAATGTGTGTGAACACATTAGCAATATATTAAATATATATTAAAATTACTTATACAACACGAGCAGAACACTATGGAGGCAGATGTACTAAACCTCGGAGAGCGATAAGTGGAGAGAAACTGCGAGCCAATCGGCTCCTGTCATTTTTTAGACACAGCCTGTAACATGGCTGTTAGGAGCGATTGGCTGAAACTTTATCTCTCTCTGCTTTATCACTTTCTGAAGCTTAATACATCTAACCCTATGTGTTTTTTAATTGAAGAATTATCAAAAAACAGGGAACAAACCGACTTATGCTCCAGCATGAGAACCTTTCATAATATTCACATGGCTAACTTAAAGCATTAAAGAGTTGCTTTTACCTATACTATTATCAAAAGTATGCAACCACGCTTTCTATAAACACATACTTGCAGCTTCGGCCTCCGGGATAAGTACGGCTTGATGCAGTTGTCACTGTGGCTTTCACAGGGCTTAGTGTAGACAATGCCATACATCACCCAGCAGGTATGAACAACATATACAATAAACACTCCAACCACAAGGGTGGTGAAGGAGCTTCTGTTCAACATCATAGGTGGAGAAAGAAATTGCAGGAAAACAAATTGGTGTCCAAATTCGCTAGAGAATGTAAAGATCTGTAAGAGAACAAATTCAACAAATGTATAAACCATATTTTTTTCAACACTCTGCTACCAGTCATAGATCAAGCAAATATACTCCATTTATTGGATTATGCATAACTCTTATAATTTCAATTCACACCAATAACAACATTACAGTGATTTGATCACTACTTTATCTGTGGGTCACTATTTCATCTATTCTTCTTTGCTGTATTAATACTATCGACCACTCATTTCTCCTATAAATGCTGCATTGCATAGCTCTTCAGGACACGGCTCTATCCTGGTTCTCATTCTATGGTTTCAGTATGAATTACCGTGGCCGAGATGCTGGCCGTCGTATACATACAGCGGCATCCTGGCCAACAGTATGCCGATCGCTAGAAAGCCCCTTGCTGCGCTCACCACAGGTTATATTCTACCTCTATGGGTGTCGTGGAAACCCAGAGAGGGAGAATAGCCAGTGTCACCAGTATTCCAGCGTCTGTATTTCACTGCTAGTCGGGATTCCGGCGTTGGCATTGTGACCGCTGGGATCCCGACTAGTGGTATTTTAACCGCTTCCCCATTCTACATATCAAGTTTCTACACTGTTGGCCGTGTCTCTGGAGAAACCTCCTTGCAACTTCCTCTATAGGCCCTCTGCTCGTCCCTGTCTTTCCTAGGTTGGACAAAGCTGTCCAAAAGAGAACATCACAGTTTAGCAAAACAAAATTTCTCTAACGTCCTAGTGGATGCTGGGAACTCCGTAAGGACCATGGGGAATAGCGGGCTCCGAAGGAGGCTGGGCACTCTAGAAAGATCTTAGACTACCTGGTGTGCACTGGCTCCTCCCACCATGACCCTCCTCCAAGCCTCAGTTAGATTTCGTGCCCGGCCGAGGTTGGATGCACACTAGGGGCTCTCCTGAGCTCTTAGAAAGTTATAGTCTTAGAATTTGTTATTTTCAGTGAGACCTGCTGGCAACAGGCTCACTGCAGCGAGGGACTAAGGGGAGAAGAAGCGAACTCGCCTGCTTGCAGCCGGATTGGGCTTCTTAGGCTACTGGACACCATTAGCTCCAGAGGGATCGACCGCAGGCCCAGCCTTGATGTTCGGTCCCGGAGCCGCGCCGCCGTCCCCCTTACAGAGCCAGAAGCAAGAAGATGGTCCGGAAAATCGGCGGCATGAAGACTCTGTCTTCACCAAGGTAGCGCACAGCACTGCAGCTGTGCGCCATTGCTCCTCTCACACACTTCACACTCCGGTCACTGAGGGTGCAGGGCGCTGAGGGGGGCGCCCTGAGGCAGCAATAAAAACACCTTGGCTGGCTAAAATACCTCAATATATGGCCCCAGGGGCTATATATGAGGTAAATACCCCTGCCAGAATTCCATAAAAAACGTGAGAATAGGCCGAGAAAAAGGGGCGGAGCCTATCTCCTCAGCACACTGGCGCCATTTTTCCCTCACAGCTCGGCTGGAGGGAAGCTCCCTGGCTCTTCCCTGCAATTCTACAGTACAGTAAGAGGGAAAAGAGAGGGGGGGCATTAAAATTGGCACTGTATACAGTATATTATATAAAAGCTATTAGGGACATAACTCAGTTAGTCCCTGTATATATATAGCGCTCTGGTGTGTGCTGGCATACTCTTACTCTGTCCCCCCAAAGGGCTTTTGTGGGTCCTGTCCTCGTTTAGAGCATTCCCTGTGTGTCTGCGGTGTGTCGGTACGGCTGTGTCGACATGTTGAATGAGGAGGCTTATATGGTGACAGAACAGAGGCAGATATATGTGATGTCGCCCCCTGTGGGGCCGACACCAGAGTGGATGGATAGGTGAAAGGTATTAACCGACAGTGTCAACTCCTTACATAAAAGGGTGGATGACGCAACAGCTGTGGGACAGCCGGCTTCGCAGCCCGCGCCTGCCCAGGCGTCTCAAAGGCCATCAGGGGCTCAAAAACGCCTGCTCTCTCAGATGGCAGATACAGATGTCGACACGGAGTCTGACTCCAGTGTCGACAAGGTGGAGACATATACACAATCCACTAGGAACATCCGTGACGTGATCCCGGCAATAAAAAATGTGTTATACATTTCTGACTTTAACCCAAGCACCTCTAAAAATGGGTTTTAGGTTTGGGGAGAAAAAACAGGCAGTGTTTTGTTCCCCCATCAGATGAATAAATGAAGTGTGTGAAAGCGTGGGTTCCCCCGTTAAGAAACTGGTAATTTATAAAAAGTTACTGATGGCGTACCTTTTCCCGCCAGGTGGATAAGTTACGCTGGGAGATATCCCCTAGGGTGGATAAGGCGCTCACACGTTTGTCAAAAAAGGTGGCACTGCCGTCTTAGGATACGGCCACTTTAATAGGTACCTGTTGATAAAAAACAGGAGGCTATCCTGAAGTCTGTATTTACACACTCAGGTACTAAACTGAGACCTGCAGATAGTGCTGCTGCAGCGTGGTCGGTGACCCTGTCAAACAGGGATACTAGTTGGCAAACATAAAAACATATTAAAGACGTCGTCTTATATATGGGGGATGCACAGAGGGATATTTTGCCGACTGGCATCCAAAATAAATGTAATGTCCATTCTGTCAGGAGGGTATTAGAGACCTGTCATTGGACAGGTGATGCTGACTTAAAAAGCGCATAGAGAGCCTTATAAGGGTGAGGAATTATTTGGGGATGGTCTCTGGGACCTCGTATCCACAGCAACTGCTGGGAAGAAATAATTTTACCTCAGGTTTCCTCACAGACAAAGGTACAGTCCTTTCGGCTTCAGAAAAGCAAGCGGGTCAAATGGCGCTTCCTTTCTGTACAGAGACAAGGGTAGAGGGAAAAAAGCTGCACCAGTCAGCCTGTTCCCAGAATCAAGATTCTTCCCCCGCCTCCTGTGAGGCCACACCATGACGCGGGTGCTCCACAGGTGTAGCCAGGTACGGTGGGGGGCCGTCTCAAAAATTTCAGCAATTAGTGGGCTCGCTCACAGGTGGATCCCTGTTTCTTTCAAGTAGTATTTCAGGGGTACAAGCTGGAATTCGAGATGTCTCCCCCCAGCCGTTTCCTAAAATATGCCTTGCTGACAACTCCCTCAGGCAGGGAGGCTGTGCTAGAGGCAATTAATAAGCGGTATTCCCAGCAGGTAATACTCAAGGTGCCCCTACTTCAACAAGGACGGGGTTACTATTCCACACGGGTTGGGGTACCGAAACCGCATGGTTCGGTGTGACCCATTTTATATTTAAAATCCTTGAACACAAAAATTCAAGTTCAAGATGGAATCGCTCAGGGCGGTTATTCCAAGCCTGGACGAGGGGGATTACATGGTATCCTGGGACATCAAGGATGCTTACCTGCATGTCCCCATTTACCATCCTCGCCAGGAGTACCTCAGATTTGTGGTACAGGATTACCATTACCAAGTCCAGACACTGCCGTTTGGACTGTACATGGCACCGAGGGTGTTTTATCAAGGTAATGGCCGAGATGTTGATACTCCTTCAAAAAAAAAAGGGAGTTGTAATTATCCCGTACTTGGACAATCTCGTTATAAGGGCGAGGTCCAAGGAGCAGTTGGTAGTCGGGGTAGCACTATTTTGGAAAGTGCTACAACAGCATGGTTGGATTCTAAACAGTCCAAAGTCACAGCTGGTTCCTATGACACGTCTACTGTTCCTGGGGATGGTTCTGGACATAAACCAGAAATAGTGTTTCTCCCGGAGGAGAAAGCCAAGGAGTTGTCATCTCTAGTCAGAGACCTCCTGAAGCCAAAATAGGTAGCGGTGCATCATTGCACGCGAGTCCTGGGAAAAATGGTAGCTTCCTACGAAGCAATCCCATTAGGCAGGTTCCATACAAGAACTTTTCAGAGGGACCTGTTGGACAAGTGGTCCGGATCGCATCTTCCGATGCATAGGCTGATAACCCTGTCTCCAAGGACCAGGGTATCTCTACTGTGGTGGCTGCAGAGTGCCCATTTTCAAGAGGGCCGCAGGTTCGGCATACAGGACTAGGTCCTAGTGACCATGGATTCCAGCCTTTGAGGCTGGGAGGCAGTCACACAGGGAAGAAATTTCCAGGGACTTTGGTCAAGTCAGGTTATTTCCCTACACATAAATATTCTGGACCTGAGGGCCATTTACAATGCCCTGAGGCCGGCAAGGCCTCTGCTTCAAAACCAGCCGGTACTGATCCAATCAGACAACATCACGGCAGTCGCCCATGTAAACCAACAGGGCGGCACAAGAAGCAGGATGGCGATGGCAGAAGCCACAAGGATTCTCCGATAGGCGGAAAATCATGTGTTAGCACTGTCAGCAGTGTTCATTCCCGGAGTGGACATCTGGGAAGCAGATCTTCTCAACAGACACGACCTCCACCCGGGAGAATGGGGACTTCCTCCAGAAGTCTTCCAATAGGATTGTACACCATTGGGAAAGGCCACAGGTGGACATGATGGCGTCCCGCCTCAACAAAAAGCTATAAAAAGATATTGCACCGGGTCAAGGGACCCTCAGGCGATAGCTATGGACGCTCTGGTAACACCATGGGTGTACCAGTCGGTTTATGTGTTCTCCCCTCTGCCTCTCATACCAAAGGTACTGAGAATAATAAGAAGGCGAGGAGTAAGAACGATACTCGTGGATGGCCAAGAAGAGCTTGGTACCCAGAACTTCAAGAATTTATATCAGAGGACCCATGGCCTCTGCCACTCAGACAGGACCTGCGGCAGCAGGGGCCCTGTCTGTTCCAAGACTTACCGCGGCTGCATTTGTCGGCATGGCGGTTGAACGCCGGATCCTGAAGGAAAAGGGCATTCCGGAGGAAGTCATTCCTACGCTTACTAAAGCCAGGAAAGAGGTTACAGCAACTCATTATCACCACATATGGCGAAAATATGTTGCATGGTGTGAGGCCGAAAGGGCCCCAACAGAGGAATTTCAACTGGGTCGATTTCTGCATTTCCTGCAAGCAGGAGTGACTATGGGCCTTAAATTGGGTTCCATTAAGGTACAGATCTCGGCTCTGTCGATTTTCTTTCAAAAAGAACTAGCTTCAGTACCTGAAGTTCAGACATTTATAAAAGGAGTGCTGCAGAGTCAGCCCCCGTTTGTGCCTCCTGTGGCACCTTGGGATCTCAACGTGGTGTTGAGTTTCTTAAAATCACATTGGTTTGAACCACTAAAAACCGTGGATCTGAAATATCTCACGTGGAAGGTGGTTATGTTATTGGCCTTGGCTTCTGCCAGGCGAGTATCAAAGTTGGCGGCTTTGTCTTGTAAAAGCCCTTATTTGATTTTCCATATGGATAGGGCAGAATTGAGGACTCGTCCCCAGTTTCTCCCAAAGGTGGTGTCAGCGTTTCACCTGAACCAGCCTATTGTGGTGCCTAGGCTACTAGGGACTTGGAGGACTCCAAGTTGCTAGACGTTGTCAGGGCACTGAAAATATATGTTTCCAGAACGGCTAGAGTCAGAAAATCTGACTCGCTGTTTATCCTGTATGCACCTAACAAGTTGGGTGCTCCTGCTTCTAAGCAGACTATTGCTCGTTGGATTTGTAGTACAATTCAGCTTGCACATACTGTGGCAGGCCTGCCACAGCCAAAATCTGTCAATGCCCATTCCACAAGGAAGGTGGGCTCATCTTGGGCGGCTGCCCGAGAGGTCTCGGCTTTACAACTTTGCCGAGCAGCTACTTGGTCAGGGGCAAACACGTTTGCAAAATTCTACAAATTTGATACCCTGGCTGAGGAGGACCTGGAGTTCTCTCATTCAGTGCTGCAGAGTCATCCGCACTCTCCCGCCCGTTTGGGAGCTTTGGTATAATCCCCATGGTCCTGACGGAGTTCCCAGCATCCACTAGGACGTTAGAGAAAATAAGAATTTACTCACCGGTAATTCTATTTCTCGTAGTCCGTAGTGGATGCTGGGCGCCCATCCCAAGTGCGGTTTATCTGCAATACTTGTACATAGTTATTGTTAACTAAATCGGGTTATTGTTGAGCCATCTGTTGAGAGGCTCTATTGTTTCATACTGTTAACTGTGTTTCATATCACGAGTTGTACGGTGTGATTGGTGTGGCTGGTATGAGTCTTACCCGGGATTCAAAAGCCTTCCTTATTGTGTACGCTCGTCCGGGCACAGTACCTAACTGAGGCTTGGAGGAGGGTCATGGTGGGAGGAGCCAGTGCACACCAGGTAGTCTAAGATCTTTCTAGAGTGCCCAGCCTCCTTCGGAGCCCGCTATTCCCCATGGTCCTTACGGAGTTCCCAGCATCCACTACGGACTACGAGAAATAGAATTACCGGTGAGTAAATTCTTATTTTACGGCATGCAAATTGGGATGTAAAAATAGGATTTTAATTGCCTACCGGTAAATCCTTTTCTCGTAGTCCGTAGAGGATGCTGGGGTCCACATTAGTACCATGGGGTATAGACGGGTCCACTAGGAGTCACTGGCACTTTAAGTGTTTAACAGTGTGGGCTAGCTCCTCCCTCTATGCCCCTCCTACCAGACAGCCTAGAAACTGTGCCCGAGGAGACGGACAACTTTGAGAGAAGGATTTTACACAGATAGTGGCGAGATTCACACCAGCTCACACAAACAAGGCAAACCAAGCTAACTAGCTTGAAAACTCAGCAACAGCTGAACAACATTACTGAACCAAGTAATAACGCAGTACTTAACTAGGAACAAAGCAGTACTGAACCAAGTAACCACTGCAGGATAACAAAGCGGACTACGAGAAAAGGATTTACCAGTAGGTAATTAAAATCCTATTTTCTCTATCGTCCTAGAGGATGCTGGGGTCCACATTTGTACCATGGGGATGTACCAAATCTCTTAGAACGGGAGGGAGAGCGCGGAGGCTCCTGCAGAACTGATTGACCAAACTTTAAGTCCTAAGAGGCCAAAGTATCCAACTTGTAGTACTTAGCAAACGTGTTCAACCCAGACCAAGTAGCCGCTCGGCAATGCTGTAAAGCTGAGACACCCCGGGCAGCCGCCCAGGAAGAACCCACCTTGCGAGTAGAGTGGGCCTTAACAGATTTTGGACATGGCAATCCTGCCGTAGAATATGCACGCTGAATAGTGAACCTAAACCAGCGAGAGATTGTCTGCTTAGAAGCAGGATACCCAAGTTTCTTGGGATCATATAGAACAAACAGAGAGTTCGATTTTCTGTGACAAGCAGTCCTCCTCACATAGATTTCCAGAGCCCTTACAACATCCAAGGACTTTGATGACACTGCGGAATCAGTAGCAACTGGCACCACAATAGGTTGGTTGATATGAAATGCCGACACAACCTTCGGAAGGAACTGCTGATGTGTCCGAAGCTCAGCTCTATCTTCATGGAAGACCAAGTAGGGGCTTTTACAAGACAAAGCCCCCAAATTCGACACACGTCTAGCAGAAGCTAAGGCCAACAAAGTGATAGCCTTCCACGCGAGAAACTTGTGCTCAACCTCCTGTAGAGGCTCGAACCAATCCGATTGGAGGAACTGTAACACCACGTTAAGATCCCAGGGTACCGTAGGCGGCACAAAGGGAGGCTGGATATGCAGAACCCCTTTCAAGAAAGTCTGAACCTCAGGGAGGGAAGCCAGCTGTTTCTGGAAGAAAATGGATAGGGCCGAAATCTGGACCTTCACGGATCCCAACCTCAGGCCCATATCCACATCTGCTTGCAGGAAGAGGAAAAACCGTCCTAGTTGAAACTCCACCGTAGGAAACTTCTTGGATTCACACCAAGATACATACTTTTTCCAAATGCGATGGTAATGTGTAGACGTTACTCTTTTCCTAGCCTGTATCAGGGTAGGAATAACCTTGTTCGGAATGCCCTTCCGAGCTAATATCTGGCGTTCAACCTCCATGCCGTCAAACGTAGCCACGGTAAGTCTTGATAAGCAAACGGCCCCTGCTGCAGCAAATCCACCCGAAGAGGAAGAGGCCTCGGATCTTCCAACAGTAGATCCAGAAGATCCGCGTACCAAGCCCTTCTTGGCCAGTCCGGAGCAATGAGGATTGCCTGAACTCTTGTTCTCCTTATGAGCTTTAGAATCCTTGGAATGAGTGGAAGTGGAGAAAACACGTACACCAACTGGAACACCCACGAAGCTACCAGGGTGTCCACCGCCACTGCTTGCAGGTCTCTTGACCTGGAACAATACCTCCGAAGCTTCTTGTTGAGACGGGAGGCCATCATGTCTATTTGAGGTACACCCCAAAGATCTGTTACCTCCGTGAACACCTCCGGATGGGGGCCCCATTCTCCTGGATGGAGATCGTGTCTGCTGAGGAAGTCCGCTTCCCGGTTGTCCACTCCCGTAATGAAAATTGCTGACAGTGCCACCGCGTGCTTTTCTGCCCAGAGGATGATTCTGGTTACCTCTGAAATTGCAGCTCTGCTCTTCGTTACGCCCTGTCGGTTTATGTAGGCAACCGTCGTCACATTGTCCGACTGTATTTGAATGGTCCGATCTCGCAGAAGATGTGTCGTTTGGAGAAGACCGTTGTAAACGGCTCTTAGTTCCAGAATGTTTATTGGAAGACTAGGTTCTAGATTTGACCACCTTCCTTGGAAGGTTTCCCCTTGAGTGACTGCGCCCCATCCCCGGAGGCTTGCATCCGTGGTTAGAAGGATCCAATCCTGAATCCCGAACCTGCGGCCCTCCAGAAGGTGAGGCATTTGTAGCCACCAGAGGAGTGAAATCCTTGCTTTCGGCAACAGACGTATCCTCAGGTGCATATGTAGATGAGAACCCGACCACTTGTCTAGGAGATCCAGTTGGAAGGATCGAGCATGAGATCTTCCGAACTGTAGAGCCTTGTAAGAGGCAACCATCTTCCCCAGAAGGAAAATGCACTGATAAATCGATACCCGGGCTGGCTTCAGGACATCCCGGAACATTGTTTGTATCACCAACGATTTCTCCACCGGTAGAAACACCCTCTGCACTTTCGTATCGAGGATCATCCCCAGGAAAGACAGACCATCTCCTTGTCGGCTCCAAATGCGACTTTGGAAGGTTTATGATCCAACCATGGTCCCTGAGTAGACGAGTCACGAGAGCAATGGACTGCAACAGCTTCTCCCTGGACGATGCCTTTATCAGCAGATCGGCCAGATATGGAATTATGTTCACTCCCTGTCTGCGGAGGAGAACCATAATCTCTGCCATCACCTTGGTGAACACCCTCGGTGCTGTGGAGAGACCGTATGGCAGTACCTGAAATGGATAGTGACTGAGATAAGCCTGGTGCAGGGGCCAAATCGGAATGTGGAAGTACGCATCCTTGATTTCCAGGGATACCAGAAACTCCCCCTCCTCCAGACCTGAGATCACCGCTCTCAGAGACTCCATTTTGAACTTGAACTCCCCTAGATAAGGGTTTAGTGATTTCAAGTTCAAAATCGGTCTGACCAAACCATCCGGTTTTGGTACCACGAAAAGGTTTGAATAGTAACCCATGTTTTGCATATGAGGTGGAACTGGAACAATGACCTCTGACTTTTCCAATTTTTGGATGGCTTCCTGTAGGATAGCCTTGTCTGTCAGCAAAGCTGGTAAGCCTGATTTGAAGAATCAGTGAGGCGGGGGTGTCTTGAAACTCCAGTCTGTACCCCTGGTACACAATATCCTGTACCCAGGGATCTAGGCCGGACGACACCCAGACATGGCTGAAACGTCTGAGTCTTGCCCCACCAGCCCGTCCTCTAGGCTGTGTGGTCCACCGTCATGCTGAGAATTTTGAGGTACCAGAAGCAGGCTTCTCGTCCTGGGAACCTGCAGTTGCAGGCTTTTTGGATTTTGCCCGCCCACCTCTAAAGAAGGTGGTAGGAGGCTTGGACTTTTTTGTCTTAGCCTCCTGTCTTTCAGACCGAAAGGACAGTGATGCGGAGGAAGAAAAGGGTTTCTTTGCAGAAGGCGTAGCTCAGGGAAGAAAAGGCGACTTACCCGCGGTTGCCGTGGAAATCCATGCATCCAACGCTTCCCCAAAGAGAGCCTGACCTGTGTAGGGTAGGTTCTCCTGGATTCCGCATCTGCAGACCATTGGCGTAGCCATAGTCCCCTGCAAGCTGAGACTGACATGGAGGATATCCTTGCATTCAGCGTACCCAGGTCCTTCATGGACTCCACCATGAACCCAGGAGAATCCTGTATGTTACGTAAAAACAGTTCAATGTCACTTCTATCCATTGTATCCAAATCCTCTAGTAACGTGCCTGACCACTTTACTATGGCTGTAGAAATCCATGCACAGGCAATAGTAGGCCTTAAGGCCACCCCTGATGCAGTGTATATAGAATTGAGTGTAGTGTCAATCTTACGATCAGCCGGTTCTTTTAACGCGGTAGAACCAGGGACAGGTAAACCACCTTTTTTGACAGTCTGGAGACAGATGCGTCAACTATGGGCGGGTTTTCCCATCTTTTTCTATCCTCCTCAGGGAAAGGAAAAGCAACCAGAACCCTCTTGGGGATCTGGAATTTTTTCTCTGGGGTTTCCCAGGATTTTTAAAATAAAGCGTTTAATTCTTTAGACGCAGGGAAGGTTAGAGAGGCTATCTTATTGTCTGTGACGCAAACCTCCTCAACATGCTCAGGCGTTGTGTCAGTAATGTTTAACACATCTCTAATGGTCTCCCTTTGCCAGGGATGCCACCCCCCTCAGCACATCCCCATCACCGTCTGCCGTGTCAGAGTCGGTATCCGTTTCATCTTGCATAATCTGGGCAAGTGCACGTTTCTGTGGGTAAATGCTAGGGGTTTTTGAAGGAATAGTAACAGAACCTGACCAAACTGCCATAGAATTCTTTAAAACCCGAGTTTCAGTCTCAGTATGAGCTACCCTAGTAGAGATCTGGGAGATCATTCCCTTAATAGAGGTGAGCCATTCTGGCTCAGTAATAGGGATTTGAGACAAGACATTACATTCCTGTGTACATGGAATGGATTCCTCTGGAGAAGAAATATCCTCTGCTGCATAAGACACAGAGTCCCTGGACATGGCTATGTAAGAAAGCATACACCCACACACACACAGGAAAATGTCAGACACAGTTTCCCCACCAAGTACCTTCAGAGAAACACAGAGCTTGGAGCCAGCACACACACACACACACACACACACACACACACACACACACAGCGTTTCACTAGGTAGTTATAACAGAAATACCTGGCGCTGACTGTGTACCTTAATAGGCTACACAGTAAATACACAGCCTCCCCGTCCTTCTACAACCCCCTGGTACCGCACAGGATAGCTGGAGTTGTGTGGAGGGACAGAACTCCCTGTCAGTGTCTCTGTAGCTTGATCTGCAGGAAGGAAAATGGCACTGAACGCTGCTAGATCCGCTCGGAGGAAAAGCTATGCCCCCTGATGATGGCGCGTCTTCCCGCACTTTCAAATTTTATACTGGCCAGAGGATTTTAGCAATCGGCTTTACCGAGGTCCCTGAAAGCCCTTTTAGTGACCAGTGTAGGGTATTAACGTCGCTGGCTCAGGGCACCCCTCCTGGCGCCACACTGATGTACCGCTGAGCACTCCGGAGCGCAGTTAGTACTGCGCTCCTACCCTGTTGCCGCCATCCACACCGGCTCCCCGCTTGTCGGGTCACCGGTGACACACTCACCACCAGAATCTTCTGGCTCTGTTAGGGGGTGGCGGCATGCTGCAGGAGTGAGTGGTAGCCTGGGGCGGCTAATGATAATCACCCTCAGGAGCTCAGTGTCCTGTTAGCGGAGATAGTGGCCAATAACCTCTCAGGGTTGGACACTACTCCCCCCGAAGTCCCACGAAGCAGGGAGGCTGTTGCCAGCAGGCTCCCTGTGCCTAACTAATAAAAATAAGAAAACCAGGAAAACTCCTAGGAGCTCCCCTAGCTGCGACTGGCTCCGTCGGTCACATTTTCTAAACTGAGTCTGGTAGGAGGGGCATAGAGGGAGGAGCCAGCCCACACTCTTAATCTCTTAAAGTGCCAGTGGCTCCTAGTGGACCCGTCTATACCCCATGGTACTTATGTGGACCCCAACATCCGCTAGGACAGGCATGTCCAAACTGCGGCCCTCCAGCTGTTGTGAAACTACATATCCCAGCATGCCCTGACACAGTTTTTCTGTCAGAGAATGCTAAAGTTGTGTCAGGGCATGCTGGGATGTGTAGTTTCTCAACAGCTGGAGGGCCGCAGTTTGGACATGCCTGCGCTAGGACGTTAGAGAAAAAACATTTAAATGCAGTTGGTCTTTATCTGCATTGCTGTAAAACAGTAGCTAGCATGTGCTAGCAGTGTGAAATAAATTTTTTAGCCTCAAACACCAGTGCCTGATAAATGAACTCAGTAATTCTCAACATATACCAAACATTCATAGCACAAAGTTTACTTTGTTGGTGGCAATATGGCGTTATCCTGTGACTTCGACCTGCGAGCAATTGGAAATTGAGTTAAGAGGTAGTGATTTAAAGGGTAGCTGAAAGCTATTTGAATGGTGTTTTCATTCTAGCCCATGGGTCATTCTGTGTCAAATAAACAGATTTTGTTAAAATGTTACCTCATCAGCTAAGATTTTGTTCACATTTGGTATATGTAGAGTATATAAGTAGTATGGGCCCCGGGATTTTGGTGGAAAGCAATATTATGCAAAGTCGACTCCAACTGGATGAATTTAGGTTATGTCTCCCGATGCAAAACATATGTATTATCAGCAGACGGTATGCCGGCTGTCAGTATCCCTACAGCCAGAATGCAGGCAACGGGACGAGCGCTACGAGTCCCATTGCAGGCTCGGTACAAGATCTGTTCCCACTCTATGGGTGTCATGAACACCCAAGAGTGGAAATAGCCCCTGTGCGCTGGTATTCCGGCTGTTGAGATTCAAGCGTCGGTATCCTGACTGCCGGAATGTCGACAGCAGGCAAATGGAGTGTCCTGATGACACTTTAAAACCACTGAAGCATTGTCAAACTATCTTCAGCTAAGTATGTCAAGTATTTCTATTCAACTAATGAAGCCATCAACTATATTATTACCTATTACTACTTATAATACACCCAGCATTATTTAATAAACTTCCTTGCTTTCAAATTATTTTTTAACAATGAACCCATTATCCTCACACTTTTAAATTTTGACAACCATTTAACATTAATATAGACTATTTCCTGACATTTTTTGTCGACGCACTTTGAGATAATCAGGATCAAAAATTTCAGTTTGGATTTGGAAAAAGTTTTTCCTCACAAAGCCTATTATGTTGTATATCATAGGAAAGGGCATACGAAACACAGTAAAATGACACCACTCCCACCTCTATATCTTAATTAAGAGCTGCTATGGCAATTTAAAAAATATGCTGGTTGTGCGTTTTTGACAGGTTTTTTTCAAAACTTTACAAAGCCATATTTTGGAACCAGCATGAGATAAAAAAATGTATTTTTCTTAGACTACATATATACTCTCCATATACCAAATTTGATCAAAATCTGAGCTGGTGAGGTAAAAATAGGATTTTGGTTACCTACCGGTAAATCCTTTTCTCGTAGTCCGTAGAGGATGCTGTGGTACACATTAGTACTATGGGGGTATAGACGCGTCCACCATGAGCCATTGGCACTTTAAGAGTTTGACAGTGTGAGCTGGCTCCTCCCTCTATGCCCCTTCTACCAGACTCAGTCTAGAAACTGTGCCCGTGGAGACTGACATCTTCGAGAGAAGGATTTTACACAGATAGTGGCGAGATTTACACCAGCTCACACCTTGAAACTCGGCAAACGCTGAAACATTACTTACCAAGTAACAATGCAGTATTCAACTAAAACGAAGTTGTACTGAACCAAATAACGACAGCAGAAAAACCAAGCGCTGGGCAGGCGCCCAGCATCCTCTACGGACTACGAGAAAAGGATTTACCGGTAGGTAACCAAAACCCTATTTTCGCTTGTTCTAGAGGATGCTGGAGTCCACATCAGTATCATGGGGATGTACCAAAGCTCCCAGAATGGTAGGGAGAGCGCGGAGGCTCCTGCAGAACTGATTGACCAAACTTAAGGTCCTCGGAGGCCAAAGTATCCAACTTGTAGAACTTTGCAAACGTGTTCGACCCAGACCAAGTAGCCGCTCGGCAAAGCTGCAAAGCAGAGTCACCCTGGGCAGCCGCCACAGGAAGAATCCACCTTAGGAGTAGAGTGGGCCTTAACCAATGTAGGACACGGCATTCCCGCCATATAATACGCATGCTCAGCCCTATCTTCACGGAAGATCAAGTATGGGCTTCTACAGGACAAAGCCCCCAACTCCGACTCACGTCTAGCAAAAGCTAAGACCAACAAAGTGACAGCCTTCCACATGAGAAACTTTACCTCAACCTCCTGTAGAGGCTCAAACCAGTACGACTGGAGGAACTGCAACACCACGTTAAGATCCCAGGGTGCCGTAGGTGGCACAAAGGGAGGATGGATGTGCAGAACTCCCTTCAAAAAAGTCTGAACCTCAGGGAGGGCAGCCAACTGTTTCTGGTTGAAAATGGATAGGGCCGAAATTTGGACCTTCACGGATCCCAACCTCAGGCCCATATCCACACCTGCTTGCATGAACAGGAGAAAATGTCCCATTTGAAACTCCACCTTAGGAAACTTCTTGGACTCACACCAAGATACATATTTTTTCCAAATACGATGGTAATGTTTAGACGCAACGCCTTTCCTAGCCTGTATCAGGGTAGGAATAACCTTGTTCGGAATGCCCTTACGAGCTAGTATCTGGCGTTCAACGCAGCTGCGGTAAGTCTTGATAGGCGAACGGCCCCTGCTGCAGCAGGTCCTCCTGAAGAGGAAGAGGCCTCGGCTCTTCTAGCAGTAGATCCAGAAGATCCGCGTATAGAGACCTTCTTGGCCAGTCTGGAACAATGAAGATCGCTTGAACCCTTGTTCTCCTTATGAGCATTAGCACTCTTGGAACGAGTGGGAGTGGTGGAAACACGTACACCGACTGGAAAACCCACAGTCACCAGGGCGTCCACCGCAAGTGCTTGCGGGTCCCTCAACCTGGAACAATATAGCCAAAACTTCTTGTTGAGACGAAAGGCCAGCATGTCGATTTGAGGTACACCCCAAAGATCTGTTACCTCCGTGAATACCTCCGGATGGAGTCCCCACTCTCCTGGATGGAGATAGTTTCTGCAGAGGAAGTCCGCTTCCCAGTTGTCTACTCCCGGAATGAAGATTGATGACAGCGCCAACGCGTGTTTTCCTGCCCAGAGCGTGATTCTGGTTACCTCTGACATTGCAGCTCTGCTCTTCGTTCCACCCTATTGGTTGATGTAAGCCACTTTCGTTACATTGTCCGACTGCACTTGAATGGCCCGATTTCTCAGAAGATGGGCCGCTTGGAGAAGACCGTTGTAAACGGCTCTTAGTTCTAGAATATTTATCGGTAGGCCGGCTTCCAGACTTGACCACCTTCCTTGGAAGGTCTCCCTTTGAGTGACTGCGGCCCAGCCCCGGAGACTTGCATCCGTGGTTAGAAGGATCTGGACCTGAATCCCGAACATGCGGCCTTCCAGAAGGTGAGGTAGTTGCAACCACCAGAGGAGTGAAATCCTGGCCTTTGGTGACAGACGTATCCTCTGGTGCATATGTAGATGGGATCCCGACCACTTGTCCAGGAGCTTCCAGTTGGAAGGACCGAGCATGAAACCTTCCGTACTCTAGAGCCTCGCAAAAGGCCACCATGTTTCCCAGAAGGCGAATGCACTGATGAACAGACACCCGGGCTGGCTTCAGGACATCCCGGACCATTATTTGTATCGCCAACGCTTTTTCTTCTGGAAGAAAAACCCTCTGCACTTCCGTGTCGAGGATCATTCCAAGAAAGGACAACCTCCTGGTTGGTTCCAAATTTGATTTTGGAAGACTCAGGATCCAACTTTGTTCCCTGAGCAGGTAGGTCGTGAGAAGGATGGACTTTAACAGCTTCTCCTTGGACGGTGCCTTGATCAGCAGATTGTCCAGATATGGAATTATGGTCACCCCCAGTCTGCGGAGGAGAACCATCATTTACGCCTTCACCTTGGTGAATACCCTCGGTGCTGTGCAGAGGCCAAATGGCAGAGCCTGGAACGGATAGTGACAGTCCAACAGTGTGAATCGGAGAGAAGCCTGATGCGGCGGCTAAATCGGAATGTGGAGGTACGCATCCTTAATATCCAGGGATACCAGGAATTCCCCCTCTTCCAGACTTGATATCACCGCCCTAAGAGACACCATTTTGAACTTGAACGCCTTCAGAAAGGGATTTAGCGATTTTAGGTTCAGAATGGGCCTGACCGAACCATCTGGTTTCGGTACCACGAAAAGGTTCGAATAGTAACCTGTTTTGCATATGAAGAGGGACCGGTACAATAACCTGTGCCTCCACCAACTTCTGGACGGCTGCCTGCAAGACAGCCCTGTCTGCCAGCAAAGCTGGCAAGCCTGATTTGAAGAATCGGTGAGGAGGGAGATCTTGAAATTCCAGTCTGTACCCCTGGGATACGATATCTTGCACCCAGGGATCCAGGCCGGACGACACCCAGACGTGACAGAAAAGCCACAGTCTCACTCCCACCGGCCCCACCTCCGGGGCGTGCAGTCCACCATCATGCGGAGGACTTCGGCGTACCTGAAGCAGGTTTCTGTTCCTGGGAATCCGCCGCAGACGGTTTCTTGGATTTGGGCCGGCCTCCCCTAAAGAAGGTGTTGGATGGTCCGGCCTTTCGTGGCTTGGCAGACCGAAAGGGCTGTGATGCAGTTGAAGAAAAGGGTTTCTTCGTAGCAGGTGCAGCTGAGGGAAAGAAGGGTGACTTACCCGCTGTAGCCGTGGAGATCCACGCATCCAACACTTCCCCAAAGAGAGCCTGACCTGTACAGGGTAGGGTCTCCACACTTCTCCTGGATTCCGCGTCGGCAGACCACTGTCGCAGCCACATTCCTCGACAAGCTGAGACAGACATGGAAGAAATTGCTGGAACCCAGTTTCTACCAGAAATCCTGCAGAATCCTGAATGTTACGTAAAAACAATTCAACATCAGATTTATTCATAGTATCCAAATCTTCAAGTAATGTGCCTGACCACTTTACTACAGCTTTGGCAATCCAAGCACTGGCAATAGTGGGACGTAATATAGCCCCTGAAGCTGTGTACATGGATTTGTGCATATTATCAATTTTACGATCAGCCGGCTCTTCCAAGGCAGTGGATCCTGGAACAGATAAAACCACCTTTTTTGAGAGTCTGGATACAGACACGTCAACAATGGGCGGGTTTTCCCATTTTCTTCTATCCTCCACAGGGAAAGGAAACGCCACCAGGACCCTTTTAGGGATTTGGCGTTTTTTCTCAAGGTTTTCCCATGCTTTTTCAAAAATAGCATTTAATTCTTTTAACGCAGGGAAGGTTAGTGAGGCTTTCTTATTTTCAGTAAAGTAAGCCTCCTCAACCTGCACAGGTGTTGTATCAGTAATATTCAACACATCCCTAATGGCCTCTTTCATCAACTGCACCCCTTTTGCAAGAGATGCTGCCCCCCTCAACACATCCCCATCACCGTCCTCAGTGTCAGAATCGGTATCAGTGTCATCTTGCATAATCTGTGCAAGAGCACGTTTTTGGGACTATACAGCAGGGGGCCCTGAGGTAACAGAACTGGGCCAGACTGCCATAGAGTTCTGTAAAGCCTGAGTTGCAGACTCATTCTGTGCAACCCTAGTAGAAATCTGAGAAATCATAGATTTGATAGAGGATAACCACTCAGGCTCCCTTGCTGGTATCTGTGCTAAAACAGTGCAATCCTGAATACATGGAATGGGATCATCCTGAGAGGACATATCCCCTGCAGCATATGACACAGAGTCCCTGAACATAGCTTAATGGAGACCACAGACACTCCACACACACACACGGGAGGGCAGACAGAGTTTCACCCCCAAGAATGGCAAGAGAGACACAGATTGCAGCCAACCCACACACAGTGCTTTTTAGGTAAAGGGAGACCCCAACCACCGCTGACTATGCACCTTAATAGGTTACACAGCCTGTACACAGCCTCGCTCCCCCCTTCTACAACCTCCTGGTACCGTGAGAGATAGCTGGAGTTGTTCTGGAGGGACTTGCTCTTCACTGACAGCGTTGTGCAGGCAGGAAAATGGCGCTGAATGCTGCTGGGTCCGCTCTGAGAAGCTCCGCCCCCTTTCATTGCGTCTTCCCGCTCTTCATAGGATTATACTGGCCTGAGGAATTATGCTGGCAGAGATCCCGGGACGCCGACAGGCTATGTGGCCAGGGTAGGGTGTAGGCGTTGGCTCAGGGCTCCCCTTACAGCACCGCACTATGTACCGCTGAGCCCCGGAGCGCAGTTAGTACTGCGCTCCATACCCTGTTGCCGCTATCTTCACACCGGCCCCCCGCTTGTTAGGGGGGTCGGTGACTCACTCGCCACCAATCTTCTGGCTCTGTAAGGGGGTGGCAGCATGCTGCTGGGGTGAGCGATCCCCTGTGGCGGGGAACGATCGATCCCCTCAGGAGATCAGTGTCCTGTCAGCGGAGATAGTGGCTCAGACCCCGCAAGGCGGACACTACTCCCACCCCTTAGTCCCACGAAGCAGGGAGGCTGTTGCCAGCAGCCTCCCTGTAAAATAGTAAACTCTAAAAAAAAACTTTTTCTAAAGAAGCTCTGTTGAGCTCCCCTAGCTGTGACCGGCTCCTCCGGGCACATTTTCTAAACGGAGTCTGGTAGGAGGGGCATAGAGGGAGGAGCCAGCCCACACTTTTAAACTCTTAAAGTGCCAATGGCTCCTGGTACTAATGTGGACCCCAGAATCCTCTAGGACGTAAGAGAAAATAAGATTTTACTTACCGATAAATCTATTTCTCGTAGTCCGTAGTGGATGCTGGGGACTCCGTCAGGACCATGGGGATTAGCGGCTCCGCAGGAGACAGGGCACAAAACTAAAGCTTTAGGATCAGGTGGTGTGTACTGGCTCCTCCCCCTATGACCCTCCTCCAAGCCTCAGTTAGAATACTGTGCCCGGACGAGCGTACACAATAAGGAAGGATATTGAATCCCGGGTAAGACTCATACCAGCCACACCAATCACACCGTATAACTTGTGATCTAAACCCAGTTAACAGTATGACAAACGTAGGAGCCTCTGAACAGACGGCTCACAACAATAACAACCCGATTTTTTTGTAACAATAACTATGTACAAGTATTGCAGACAATCCGCACTTGGGATGGGCGCCCAGCATCCACTACGGACTACGAGAAATAGATTTATCGGTAAGTAAAATCTTATTTTCTCTGACGTCCTAAGTGGATGCTGGGGACTCCGTCAGGACCATGGGGATTATACCAAAGCTCCCAAACGGGCGGGAGAGTGCGGATGACTCTGCAGCACCGAGTGAGAGAACTCCAGGTCCTCCTCAGCCAGGGTGTGCCCCTGACCAAGTAGCAGCTCGGCAAAGTTGTAAAGCCGAGACCCCTCGGGCAGTCGCCCAAGATGAGCCCACCTTCCTTGTGGAATGGGCATTTATATATTTTGGCTGTGGCAGTCCTGCCACAGAATGTGCAAGCTGAATTGTACTACACATTCAACTAGCAATCGTCTGCTTAGAAGCAAGAGCACCCAGTTTTTTTTTTGGGTGCATACAGGATAACAGCAAGTCAGTTTTCCTGACTCCAGCCGTCCTGGAAATCTATATTTTCAGGGCCCTGACAACATCTAGCAACTTGGAGTCCTCCAAGTCTCTAGTAGCCGCAGGTACCACAATAAGCTGGTTCAGATGAAACGCTGACACCACCTTAGGGAGAAACTGGGGACGAGTCCGCAGCTCTGCCCTGTCCGAATGGACAATCAGATACGGGCTTTTGTGAGACAAAGCCGCCAATTCTGACACTCGCCTGGCCGAGGCCTGGGCCAACATCATGGTCACTTTCCATGTGAGATATTTCAAATCCACAGATTTGAGCGGTTTAAACCAACGTGATTTGAGGAATCCCAGGACTACGTTGAGATCCCACAGTGCCACTGGAGGCACAAAAAGGGGGTTGTATATGCAGTACTCCCTTGTCAAATTTCTGGACTTCAGGAACTGAAGCCAATTCTTTCTGGAAGAAAATCGACAGGGCCGAAATTTGAACCTTAATGGACCCCAATTTGAGGCCCATAGACACTCCTGTTTGCAGGAAATGCAGGAATCGACCGAGTTGAAATTTCTTCGTGGGGCCTTCCTGGCCTCACACCACGCAACATATTTTCGCCACATGTGGTGATAATGTTGTGCGGTCACCTCCTTCCTGGCTTTGACCAGGGTAGGAATGACCTCTTCCGGAATGCCTTTTTTCCCTTAGGATCCGGCGTTCAACCGCCATGCCGTCAAACGCACCCGCGGTAAGTCTTGGAACAGACATGGTACTTGCTGAAGCAAGTCCCTTCTTATCGGCAGAGGCCCTGAGTCCTCTGTGAGCATCTCATGAAGTTCCGGGTACCAAGTCCTTCTTGGCCCATCCGGAGCCACGAGTATAGTTCTTACTCCTCTACGTCTTATAATTCTCAGTACCTTTGGTATGAGAAGCAGAGGAGGGAACACATACACCGACTGGTACACCCATGGTGTTACCAGAACGTCCACAGCTATTTCCTGAGGGTCTCTTGACCTGGCGCAATACCTGTCCAGTTTTTTGTTCAGGCGGGACGCCATCATGTCCACCTTTGGTCTTTCCCAACGGTGCACAATCATGTGGAAACAACTTCTCGATGAAGTCCCCACTCTCCCGGGTGGAGGTCGTGCTGAGGAAGTCTGCTTCCCAGTTGTCCACTCCCAGAATGAAAACTGCTGACAGTGCTATCACATGATTTTCCGCCCAGCGAAGAATCCTTGCAGTTTCTGCCATTGTCCTCCTGCTTCTTGTGCCGCCCTGTCTGTTTACGTGGGCGACTGCCGTGATGTTGTCCCACTGGATCAATACCGGCTGACCTTGAAGCAGAGGTCTTGCTAAGCTTAGAGCATTGTAAATTGCTCTTAGCTCCAGTATATTTATGCGGAGAGAAGTCCCCAGACTTGATCACACTCCCTGGAAATTTTTTCCCTGTGTGACTGCTCCCCAGCCTTTCAAGCTGGAATCCGTGGTCACCAGGACCCAGTCCTGAATGCATAACTGTGGCACTTTAGTAGATGAGCACTCTGCAGCCACCACAGAAGAGACACCCTTGTCCTTGGAGACAGGGTTATCCGCTGATGCATCTGAAGATGCGATCCGGACCATTTGTCCAGCAGATCCCACTGAAAAGTTCTTGCGTGAAATCTGCCGAATGGAATCGCTTCGTAAGAAGCCACCATTTTTCCCAGGACCCTTGTGCAATGATGCACTGACACTTTTCCTGGTTTTTGGAGGTTCCTGACTAGCTCGGATAACTCCCTGGCTTTCTCCTCCGGGAGAAACACCTTTTTCTGGACTGTGTCCAGAATCATCCCTAGGGACAGCAGACGTGTCGTCGGAGAAGGCTGCGATTTTGGAATATTTAGAATCCACCCGTGCTGTCGTAGAACTACTTGAGATAGTGCTACTCAGACCTCCAACTGTTCTCTGGACCTTGCCCTTATCAGGAGATCGTCCAAGTAAGGGATAATTAAGACGCCTTTTCTTTGAAGAAGAATCATCATTTCGGCCATTACCTTGGTAAAGACCCGGGGTGCCGTGGACAATCCAAACGGCAGCGTCTGAAACTGATAGTGACAGTTTTGTACCACGAACCTGAGGTACCCTTTGTGAGAAGGGCAAATTTGGACATGGAGGTAAGCATCCTTGATGTCCAGGGACAACATATAGTCCCCTTCTTCCTGGTTCGCTATCACTGCTCTGAGTGACTCCATTTAGAATAGGTCTCACCGAGCCGTCTGGCTTCAGTACCACAATATAGTGTGGAATAATACCCCTTTACTTGTTGTAGGAGGGGTACTTTGATTATCACCTGCTGGGAATACAGCTTGTGAATTGTTTCCAATACTGCCTCCCTGTCGGAGGTAGACGTTGGTAAAGCAAACTTCAGGAACCTGCGAGGGGGAGACGTCTCGAATTTCCAATCTGTACCCCTGGGATACTACTTGTAGGATCCAGGGGTCCACTTGCGAGTGAGCCCACTGCGTGCTGAAACTCTTGAGACGACCCCCCACCGCACCTGTTTGTACGGCCCCAGCGTCATGCTGAGGACTTGGCAGAAGCGTTGGAAGGCTTCTGTTCCTGGGAATGGGCTGCCTGCTGCAGTCTTCTTCCCTTACCTCTATCCCTGGGCAGATATTATGGGGACGAAAGGACTGAGGCTGAAAAGACTATGTCTTTTTCTGCTGAGATGTGACTTGGGGTAAAAAAGGTGGATTTTCTAGCTGTTGCCGTGGCCACCAAGTCCGATGGACCGACCCCAAATAACTCCTCCCCTTTATACGGCAATACTTCCATGTGCCGTTTGGAATCTGCATCACCTGACCACTGTCGTGTCCAGAAACATCGTCTGGCAGATATGGACATCGCACTTACTCTTGATGCCAGAGTTTCGCATATATAGAAATGCATCTTTTAAATGCTCTATAGTCAATAAAATACTGTCCCTGTCAAGGGTATCAATATTTCCAGTCAGGGAATCCGACCAAGCCACCCCAGCGCTGCCCATCCAGGCTGAGGCGATCGCTGGTCGCAGTATAACACCAGTATGTGTGTATATACTTTTTAGGATATTTTCCAACCTCCTATCAGTTGGCTCCTTGAGGGCGTCCGTATCTGGAGACGGTAACGCCACTTTTTTTTTATAAGCGTGTGAGCGCCTTATCCACCCTAAGGTGTGTTTCCCAACGCGCCATAACTTCTGGCGGGAAAGGGTATACCGCCAATAATTTTCTATCGGGGGAAACCCACGCATCATCACACACTTCATTTAATTTATCTGATTCAGGAAAAACCACATGTAGTTTTTTCACACTCCACATAATACCCTTTTTTGTGGTACTTGTAGTATCAGAAATATGTAACATCTCCTTCATTGCCCTTAACAAGTAACGCGTGGCCCTAAAGGAAAATACGTTTGTTTCTTCACCGTCGACACTGGAGTCAGTGTCCGTGTCTGTGTCGACCGACTGAGGTAAAAGGACGTTTTAACGCCCCTGACGGTGTTTTAGACGCCTGGACAGGTACTAATTGGTTTGCCGGCCGTCTCATGTCGTCAACCGACCTTGCAGCGTGTTGACATTATCACGTAATTCCTTAAATAAGCCATCCATTCCGGTGTCGACTCCCTAGAGAGTGACATCACCATTACCGGCAATTGCTCCGCCTCCTCACCAACATCGTCCTCATACATGTCGACACACAAGTACCGACACACAGCACACACACAGGGAATGCTCTGATAGAGGACAGGACCCCACTAGCCCTTTGGGGAGACAGAGGGAGAGTTTGCCAGCACACACCAAAAACGCTATATTATACAGGGACAACCTTTATATAAGTGTTTTTCCCTTATAGCATTTTAATATATATATACATATCGCCAAATAAGTGCCCCCCCTCTCTGTTTTAACCCTGTTTCTGTAGTGCAGTGCAGGGGAGAGCCTGGGAGCCTTCCCACCAGCCTTTCTGTGAGGGAAAATGGCGCTGTGTGCTGAGGAGAATAGGCCCCGCCCCCTTTTCGGCGGGCTTCTTCTCCCGTTTTTCTGAGACCTGGCAGGGGTTAAATACATCCATATAGCCTCCAGGGGCTATATGTGATGTATTTTTAGCCAGAATAAGGTATTATACATTGCTGCCCAGGGCGCCCCCAGCAACGCCCTGCACCCTCCGTGACCGTTGGTGTGAAGTGTGTGACAACAATGGCGCACAGCTGCAGTGCTGTGCGCTACCTTCATGAAGACTGAAAAGCCTTCTGCCGCCGGTTTCTGGACCTTCAATCTTCAGCATCTGCAAGGGGGGTCGGCGGCGCGGCTCCGGGACGAACCCCAGGGTGAGACCTGTGTTCCGACTCCCTCTGGAGCTAATGGTGTCCAGTAGCCTAAGAAGCCAATCCATCCTGCACGCAGGTGAGTTGAACTTCTCTCCCCTAAGTCCCTCGATGCAGTGAGCCTGTTGCCAGCAGGACTCACTGAAAATAAGAAACCTAAAAACTTTTTCTAAGCAGCTCCTTAAGAGAGCCACCTAGATTGCACCCTGCTCGGACGGGCACAAAAACCTAACTGAGGCTTGGAGGAGGGTCATAGGGGGAGGAGCCAGTACACACCACCTGATCCTAAAGCTTTAGTTTTGTGCCCTGTCTCCTGCGGAGCCGCTAATCCCCATGGTCCTGACGGAGTCCCCAGCATCCACTTAGGACGTCAGAGAAATCAGTGTGTGGATTTGACATGGAATGACCCACATTATTATCATCCTTTATTTATATGGTGCCACAATGGTTCCGCAGCATCCAATTACTGAGTACATAAACAAATAATCAAAACAGCGACTTACAGTTGAAGACAATATAGGACAAGTACAGGGTAAATAAACATACAGTAGCTACATCAGCAGACAACACTGAAATAAGTATCAGGGTGGCCGAAAACAGCGGCATTTGGTGCAATTGAAGATAATTAATGCAAGAAAAAGATAAGCACATGAGGGAAGAGGACCCTACTCGTGAGAACTTACATTCTAAAAGGGATGGGGCAGACAAACAGGGGTGACACAGATGGGGTAGACAGAAAGCGCGGAACACATGATGTCTTCCAGTTGAAGGTCTGTTCCCTCCTGTAGCAACTAGAAGTAAGTCACACCAAACCATGTATGTGAAAGACAAGTGGGGGTGAATACAAAGTATTGTTTAACTGCAATCCCACATCTGCAATAGCTCAGTTGTATATTCAACATTGACCAATTAGCAGTGTTAGGGGATGGCTGCCAACATCATAATTCTAGGAACCAGGGCAGAAGGCCAAGGCAGGAAGAGCTAAATCGTGGATTCCAGTTAATCCGGTACCCACCATCTGAACATGTACAGGAACAATCATAGTGCATGTGGTCATCAAACAACTAGAATATGTATCACCACCAACCAACAGCTGCAATGGTTATTCTGCTTCATTATATATAAAGCAGATTATGTTGCCAGCTTTAAAAGTGTAATGGAATACGGTGGTGTTATATAAGTAACTATTAATATTTAGATGTGAGCTGTATTGCACATACTCTTCTCCAGAGTATAGTACCTGGAACTGTACAATGAGATACTTTGAAACAACCCAGAGACAGCAGTTAGTGCTTATTTCTCCAGCAGAGTCCACAGGTTATCCACAGGATAACAATGGGATATGATGGAGAGACAGCGGATTTGCACCAATCAGTCAAAGCTTTCCGGCCTCCCAGCATGCAACGGGCCCGTCCATATATGCGCCCCCCCCCCCCAACCCCCCGTCTCAGGGCTGCTGTTTCTTTAGCAGCCCTAAGCTGTCTTATTTTGTTTTTATAGTCTTACTATTTTTTGAGTGATCTTTCTAAACAGCATCTTATACGCATATTGGAAAGAGTCGCTCCAACAACTCTCCGCCGGGTCGCGACAACGCTTACCCACGAGTACAGTGTGTTTCAGCGCGCGTCTGTGTCAGATATACTAGCAGGTCCAGCAGACGTTACCAGGCTGTGGCCGGAGCACGGAGAGAAGGTATGGCATCGGTTCTGCGTAGCAGGATGGAGGAGACTACCAAACAGTAGCTGACGCCCCGCCACCACGGGTGCTCCACCGCTAGGCCTTTGGGATCTTAGGCACCAGGAATAGCATGAGGCCACGATCCCTAGGGTTAAAGTCAGCAGTGGGGAGTCAGACGCTCTCCTGGTCGCCCTTCCACCCGGTTCATGACCAGTTTCCGCCGAGTCTCCCGCCATGAACTGTTTCCTCGCTTCCATCTCAGACGCTACTAGCTACACTAGGAGACGAGGGTACCCGGTCGCAGCATAGGCGGCTGTGTGACTGGGGCGTCTGTGTTCTCTGAGCGCTACCTCGAGGAGAACCGGTGGCAGCATAGGTGGCTGTGTGACCGGTGCATCTGTGTTCGCTGAGCACTACCACGAGGGGATCTGGTCGCAGCATAGGCGGCTGCGTGACTGGTACATCGGTGTTCACTGAGCGCTACCCCGAGGAGACCCGGTCGCAACATAAGCAGCTGTGTGACCAGAGCGTCTGTATTCACAAAGCACTATCACGAGGGGATCCGGTTGCAGCATAGGTGGCTGTGTGACCGGAGTGTCTGTGATCAGTGGGTCAGGAAGCGGCAGTGTACACTACTAGCGTCTGGATCCACTCAGCGTACGCTAACAGATTGATCGATCCTGGAAGCGGGGTGAGTCTCCCTGTATCCCACTCTACTGAGTACGGGTAATACAGCACTAAGTCTCTGTCTACCTTTGAGTACGAATAGTTAGATAAAGTGTCTACTGCATAGTGTTCACTCTAGGCTGTTTTAGCAGGGCGCCGCGCCCTGCCCGTTTTTTAACAGGCAAAACCCGCCCTGCCCCTTTTGCGGCGCCCTGCTAGAACAGCCGCCCGCTCCCTGCCCTCCCGGCGTGTATAGATGCCGTGCGCATGCGCGCGGCATCCATTCACGCATTGGGAGAGGGCTGGGGGAAGCCCAGCATCGACGGAGGTGCTGGGCACGCCCCCGACAGTGACGTCGCCGGCCACAGACGCTCTCTATAGTAGCGTCTGTGGGCCGCACCGCCCCCTAAAATGACGGAGGCGTGGCCACGCCCCCTAATTTGCGTGGCCGCGCCCCATTTCGGCCGCGCGCGCACATGTGCCCCCCTGAGTCCGGCGCCCTGCCCCTTTTCACTCCTAGAGTGAACACTAACTGCATATGAGTCTGAACCATTACTGTTGTTTCTTTCGCATTGCGTCTGAATACGTTAGATCTGTTTTAAACATGATTCAGTAAGTGTGTGCTCCTACATAAATAATATGTTATTTGTAGTTGATAATATACTCATATTGCTTATTATACTAATGTGCCCGTTTTCTAGTATTTAGGCTGACTTTACTATATGTTTGTCTAGTCTGTCTTACAGATCCTCAGTGCTGATGCATGGAGGGTCGGATGAATATAGTTTAAAGATTACAGTCACAAAATTGTGTAGTATACTGTGGAAGTGCTGATTATTTATCATGTATAAGAGCAGCAAAGGTGAGGACACTCATATTATGTTTGTTTTACAAAAGCTGTATTGTCCTCTCATGATCTGGTTCAGGATGGTTCATGTGCATAGTGTTTAGCTTCAACAGAAATACAAGGCAGATTCAGGTACAAATGTCTCTTCCTTGGGCTATCATTGCACACATTTAATCCAATAAGCTGAATGGATAAATCTCTTCAGAATCCTGTACCAGGTAGAGCCTTTACATGCAGATCCACCTATGGTGCATCACTCCCAGCGGCAGCTTCTCAGAGCAATGGTAAGTAAAATCTTCACATTCACAGGCTACACATTGTTGAATTCATCGAAAGTCCAATTTATTCTACTTCATTTTACAAAGAAGAGGTAGGTCTCAGCTGGAATATCGCTGAGCTAAATAAAACATTGAGGGAGCCTGGTTAAAACCTAGGCACCTGTATTTGAACATCCTAAAAACCGGAGTTTCTTGAGTCAGATCAGCTGACAGAAATCATTGAAGAGGTTGGGGCTATGCCCAAATAAGAGTTAGAATCCTAAGAACTTGAATTCTAATTACCTTCTTCCAGTTGGGGATGTTTAAAAAGAGGTGGCTCCTAAAGTAGTTATGCAAGTGATCAACTTTGTTTGCTTTCCCTGTCTAGGGCAGTCATAGGTCCAAGCCTTGGTTTTGACTTAAATGGCAAAGACAGTGGTTGTCTGGGCTAATGCAATTGAAGGAGAATCTTTTCATTAACGGCAAAGTTCTCATATATTGCAATGATTCTGGAGAAACACTAATATATTGGCATTGTTTCCTCCGGGGCATTAGCCTCATTCAGATCTGCACGCAGAGCAGTTTTTGGCTGGAAGGTGGAAGTCTATTCAGAATTTAGGAAAGGTTCGGAATCGTTGTCCTTTCTGGAAAGTTTCTTTGGTAAAGAATTAACAGATATTCTGAAATCAGGAGCAGACTCCAAAAAGGTCAACTTTCTTCCACATACAGTTTTAAACTTAAAGTTCTGTTTTTCGGCCCCTGGGTTTGATTCCTAGGAGGACTAATAAGGCATGGGCTGCCATAAGTCCGGTGGGATCTACAGCTATATCACACTGGTTAGGCCCAATCTCATCTGAGTTTAGAAGATAAGCAGTGTTGAGCCTGGTTGATACTCTGATACGAGACCATCTGGTCAAGTGCTTTAGAAAGAAAAGCCATCAGTAGCATGGTATAAGCCTCTGCCTGGGGACCCCAGGCTGAGGTGGGGGGGCGATTTCTTCAGGCATACAGTTCTGACAAAGTACTAGGTATGTTTTCACCTTCACAGCCATCTCACGTAGAGATGAAGGACAAGGCTTGCAAGAAACAGTTCAAAAATTGCTTCAGCAGGAATAGTCATTCCAATTCCAATTCATTGCAAACGAGGACAAAGTTTTTACTCCAACCTGGTAAATTCAGAAGCCAAACGGGTCATTTCGGCCTATGCTCAATCTCAACATGCTGAACAAATAAAATTGGAACCTCGGTTGCACTTGCAATCGTTATGTTCCTTTTGCTTAGCATAGAGCCAAAGGATTAAGGCTACCCCTGGATCTACAGGGTGCTTGCCTTCAGGTGCTATACCACTGTCCATCAGTGTTATTTAAGGGTTTGCTATCTTCCAACAGCATTTTTTAGTTTAGGACTTACCTTTTTGGTTAGCCTGACTATTTAACAAACATATGAAGGTGAGCACATCTTATCTCCGCTAGCAGCGGTTAAGAATTTTCTCAGACCTAGACGATCTTTAATCCTGGCACGCAGGGATTACCTTTACGTCCTCTGCACCAGACAATAACCTGTATGCAGAGGCACAAGTGAATCAATAATGAACCATTAAGCGTCTCCAGTTCCGTCACATCGGATGATTCACTTGGGGGCTGTACTGGATCAGGTCTGCAAGAAGTAAATTTTACCTTGCAACAAAATACCCAGGCTGTAGTCTAGGATTCAAGTTTTTGTCACACAGTCAAAAAGATCCACTCACGCAACAAAGCAGGTGATGGCTTTGATGGTATCTGCATCAACAGAGTGAAGTATGCACAATTCCTCTCAACAGCTCTGCAGCGTCTGAATTTTACCAAATAGAATCTACAGTCACACCACACTAAATGTGCCCAATCTCATTGGATCGTGGAAGATGGGCAGTGTTGTCCGGGTTGGTACTTGGAGGAACCACCTGGGAACACAAGGTGCTGTAGGTAATTATGGAAGGCTTCACATAATGAAAACAGAATGGTACTTACGATAAAAGTAAGAAGCTCGTCAGCCTGGTGGAAACAGGCTTCCCAGCGGGACAAAGGGAAATCCTATTGGATATCAGATTGGAAAAATTCTGACACTGAGGAACAGTGTCAGGAAGGTTGTGTTTCCAAAGAAGTAGGTTGTATGCCAATTAAAGGTGGAACCTTGGGCCACATATAGGACACTGGTGCAGGCACAGGAGAGTCTTCAAGGAAAACCAGTCCAGTGCCGTGCGGACTATGCGCGTACCTCAACATCAGGAAAGAACTCGCAGCCAAAAAGCGATGAAAAAGGTAAAGCACATACTAAGATGGGCAGAACTTCATCGTTCAACCGGGTCCGCTATTTTCATTCCAGGAATCCTAAATGGGGAAGCAGACTCTCTCAAGTTGACACACCAGTCAGGAAAATGAGTGGGCTCTACACCCAGAGGGTTCCGGATTTCAGTGAACTATAGGTGTTTGTCAGAGATATATCTCATAGAGTTTTTGTCGGAACAATAAAGTGTTCACATAGGGGTCAAAAACAATGGATCCCAGAGTGATCTTTGTGGATGTCTCAACGGTGAGATGAGACGTTCTTCTGGTTTTGATGTTTCTCCAATCACCCTATTACCAGCAGAGAATGGCAATGGATACTACATTTCTCCTCTCCCAAGGTCCAGAACTACTGACGCACGGTCCTGGTTATTCACAGACATCTGGATCTACGGTCCTTGATGGCATGACCTTGATACATTTATCCTGAAGGTAACAGGATGTTTTGCAACAGGAGATTTAAACAAAAGGTCAGAACAAGGAACCCTTCCTTAGCTCACCTTTATCACCAAATACGGCAAGCCTATGTTCAGGCTTGCAGTGAGGTTGGATCTTAGAGCTTTCAGAGTTCTGGGGTCTTAGCATACTTTCGGGCACGAATGGATAAAACTTTGAAGGTGGCTCCCTTGGAGAAGCAAGGGTCGGCATTGACTGTAGGGTTCCAAAACGAAATAACTTACAGGATGTGCGTACTTTTTTTCAGGTTATGCGGCGCATTCAGCCTTTGGTTGTTCCTACAGTGCCGTGGGACAGGTGTTAGTCCTTGAAGCCCTTCAAGTTGCCCAATTCGAACCACTGGTTAAAATGGATCATAAATGTGTTTTCTACTGACTAAGGTGTCAGCTAGAGGAATATCAGACTTAGGGGCATGGTCATGGTGTTCCCCATTTCTGATCTTTTATCCACATAAACCAGTTCTCAGAACTAGGTTTGGGTATATTTGCAAGGTGATGACTAAGTTCCACCTTAACGAAGAAAATATTATCCCGGTTTTTCAGGTTTCGGGCCTCGCTGCGGGAGATGCATCACTAGACGTGATCCGTGCATAAGGGATCTACGTGTAATATACCAGTGCCATCGGGAAAGAGATTCCCTCTTCATTCGCTATGGATTTTACAAGAGAGGATGGCAGGCTGGTAAGTAGATGCTGGCAAGATAGCTTCAGAGGACGATTTCAGAAGCATATTCTCTAAGCTGAGCTTCCTATTCTGGCTAATGTCTCTGTTCATTCTACCCGTAAGGTAGGTCCTTTTTGGGCAGCACAATGTGATGTGCCTAAACAGAACAGGGTTGTAAGGCAGCCATATGGTCTGCCGTTTACACATTCAATAGACATTATGCCTTGAATACCTTTGCCTCTCACAATGCTGAACTCGGGTGAAGGATTCTCCTATGCATCAGGAGCGTCCCCAACACTAAGCTGCTTTGGGAAATCCGATTGTTATCCTGTGGATAACCTGTGGACCCTGCCGGAGAAATATACATTATGGTAAGAACTTACTGTTGATAACAGTATTTCTCCTAAGTCCACAGGGATCCCACCCTGACGCACCTGATTTGAGGATCCTTTTTACTCACTAACCTCTTCCTTCTTGTACGGAACGGTGTGCATGTGGGTTCTTCTCGCCTGGTTAGGGTTCTACATGATGCTCCTGCCTTCTGCTTTGGAATACAACTAATGTGCCTGAGCCAGGGGGCGGGGATATATGGACGGGCCCGTTGCATGCTGGGAGGCCGGAAAGCTTTGACTGATTGGTGCAAATCCGCTGTCGCTCCATCATATCCCATTGTTATCCTGTAGAACCTGTGGACTTAGGAGAAATACCGTTATCAACGGTAAGTTCTTGCCATAACGTATATTTCTACTCACAACCCCAGTGGGTGCAAGCAGAAGTAAGTGCTAACTGCAGCCTCAGCTTGCAAGTTGCTTGTGGGGCTTTATTTGGATAGCTCTGGAAACTTTACTCAGAAAATCCCATCAAAAACACTGAGACGTGAAACTATATTAGGCAAAAAAAAAAAAAGTCTCTACTTCATATACGCCAATAAGGACCTGCAAATGATTATGACTAGAGCCTGACAAAGTAATACAGTCTCGATTTAAATTTTTTGGTGGGGGATTGTAGAAGTTAAATTTAAAACCTAAATAAGCAGTGATAAAAATGGAGAAGTGAGCCAGTGGAGAAGTTGCCCATGGCAACCAATCAGCTGCTCTGTATACTTTTGTAGTAAGCAAATAATAAATGTTACGTCAGTGCTGATTGGTTGCATTGGGCAACTTCTCCACTTTTATCACCACTTAGTACATCTCCCCCATTTGGGTGTGTATGAGATGGCTCAAGTATACAAATTACCTCTCACTGAAAATACAACACCGAAGTCCCAGCGCTTCCAAGACACCAAGCTTAACCAATTTTTATATAATTATAATTGTAATGCAGCTCCCAATTTAGCAGTACTGTCCTGCTAATAGCATGCAAGAAAAAAATATAATAAATAAGATCAATAGATCAATTTATCAAGAGAGCGCATTAGCAAATTATATCAATAAATTTTCATAAAAATTACAGTTTAAAATACACACAGTAAAAATTGCATACAATATTACTCTGTAATGGAAATAAAAAACTATGGCTCCTATAATGAATAAAGAGTGGTTATAATCACCATTTGTTTATAAATTCCTTAACTCAGCTGGATCCAATCCTTTTGATGTGCATAAAAATAAGATTTTACATACCGGTAAATCTATTTCTCGTAGTCCGTAGAGGATGCTGGTACTCCGTAAGGACCATGGGGAATAGACGGGCTCCGCAGGAGACAGGGTACTTTAAGAAAGCTTTGCACTCTGGGTGTGCACTGGCTCCTCCCTCTATGCCCCTCCTCCAGACCTCAGTTAGGGAAACTGTGCCCAGAGGAGATGGACAGTACGAGAAAGGATTTTTGTAAATCTAAGGGCGAGATCCATACCAGCCACACCGTATAAATTGTGATACACTACCCAGTCAACAGTATGAACAACAACATAGCCTCGGTTCAACCGATAAACTATAACATAACCCTTATGTAAGCAACAACTATATACAAGTCTTGCAGAAGAAGTCCGCACTTGGGACGGGCGCCCAGCATCCTCTACGGACTACGAGAAATAGATTTACCGGTAAGTAAAATCTTATTTTCTCTAACGTCCTTGAGAATGCTGGGACTCCGTAAGGACCATGGGGATTATACCAAAGCTCCCAAACGGGCGGGAGAGTGCGGATGACTCTGCAGCACCGATTGAGCAAACAGGAGGTCCTCCTCAGCCAGGGTATCAAACTTATAGAACTTTGCAAAGGTGTTAGACCCCGACCAAGTAGCTGCTCGGCACAACTGTAATGCCGAGACCCCTCGGGCAGCCGCACAAGAAGAGCCCACTTTCCTAGTGGAATGGGCCTTAACCAATTTAGGCAATGGCAAACCTGCCTTAGAATGCGCCTGCTGAATCGTATTACAGATCCAGCGAGCAATAGTCTGCTTTGAAGCAGGAGCGCCAACCTTGTTGGCTGCATACTGAACAAACAGAGCTTCAGTCTTCCTGATTCTAGCCGTTCTGGTCACATAAATCTTCAAAGCCCTGACCACATCCAGGGACTCGGAATCCTCCAAGTCCCGTGTAGCCACAGGCACGACAATAGGTTGGTTCACATGAAAAGATGAGACCACTTTTGGCAGAAAGTGAGGACGAGTCCTCAACTCTGCCCTATCCACGTGAAAAACCAAGTATGGGCTTTTATGTGATAAAGCCGCCAATTCTGAAACACGTCTTGCCGAAGCCAATGCCAACAACATGACCACTTTCCACGTGAGGTATTTCAACTCCACAGTTTTAAGTGGTTCAAACCAAGGTGACTTGAGGAAACGTAACACCACGTTAAGATCCCAAGGCGCCACCGGAGGCACAAAGGGAGGCTGAATATGCAGCACACCCTTCACAAAAGTCTGTACTTCAGGAAGAGAGGCTAATTCTCTTTGAAAGAAAATGGATAAGGCTGAAATTTGGACCTTTATGGACCCTAATTTTAGGCCCAAAGTCACTCCTGTTTGAAGGAAGTGAAGTAGACGGCCCAAATGGAACTCCTCCGTAGGAGCAGCTCTGGCCTCACACCAAGAAACATTTTCGCCATATACGGTGATAATGTTTTAACGTCACGTCTTTCCTAGCCTTGATCAGGGTAGGAATGACCTCCTCCGGAATCCCTTTATCCGCTAGGATCCGGCGTTCAACCGCCATGCCGTCAAACGCAGCCGCGGTAAGTCTTGGAACAGACAGGGCCCCTGCCGCAGCAGGTCCTGCCTTAGAGGAAGAAGCCACGTATCTTCTGTGAGCAACTCTTGCAGCTCCGGATACCAAGTCCTCTGTGGCCAATCTGGAACAATGAGGATTGTTCTGACCCTGCTTATTCTTATTATTCTCAACACTTTGGGTATGAGAGGAAGAGGAGGAAACACATAGACCGATCTGAAAACCCAAGGTGTCACCAGAGCGTCTACCGCTGCCGCCTGAGGGTCCCTTGACCTGGCGCAATACCGCTTTAGCTTTTTGTTGAGACGGGATGCCATCATGTCTATTTGAGGCAGTCCCCACCGACCCGTGATCTGTGCGAAGACTTCTTGATGAAGTCCCCACTCTCCCGGATGCAGGTCGTGCCTGCTGAGGAAGTCCGCCTCCCAGTTGTCCACCCCCGGGATGAACACTGCTGATAGCGCGCTTACATGGCCTTCCGCCCAGCATAGAATCCTGGTCGCTTCTGCCATGGCCACTCTGCTCCTTGTTCCGCCTTGGCGGTTTATATGAGCCACTGCCGTGACATTGTCTGACTGAATCAGAACCGGGTTTTCCCGAAGCAATTCCTCCGCTTGACGCAGGGCGTTGTATATGGCCCTCAACTCCAGTACGTTGATGTGGAGACAAGTCTCTAGATTTGACCAGAGACCTTGGAAATTTCTTCCCAGTGTGACTGCTCCCCAGCCTCGGAGGCTTGCGTCCGTGGTCACCAGGACCCAGTCCTGAATGCCGAACCTGCGACCCTCTAGTAGGTGAGCACTGTGCAGCCACCACAGGAGAGATACCCTGGTCCTGGGAGACAGGGTGATCCTTCGATGCATTTGTAAATGGGACCCGGACCACTTGTCCAAGAGGTCCCATTGAAAAGTCCTCGCATGGAACCTGCCGAAAGGGATGGCCTCGTATGAAGCCACCATCTTCCCCAGGACCCGCGTGCAATGATGCACTGAAACCTGTTTTGGTTTTAATAGGTTCCTGACCAGGGCTATGAGCTCCTGAACCTTTTCGACAGGTAGAAAAAACTTTTTCTGGTCTGTCTTTAGAATCAGGCACAAAAAAGTTAGACGCGTGGTAGGGACTAGCTGGGACTTCGGTATATTGAGAATCCAGCCGTGTAACTGCAACGTCTTCATGGACAGAGACACGCTGTCCAGCAACTTCTCCCGAGATCTCGCCTTTATGAGGAGATCGTCCAAGTATGGGATAATTGTGACCCCCTGCCTGCGCAGGAGCACCATCATTTCCGTCATTACCTTGGTGAAAATTCTCGGGGCCGTGGAAAGCCCAAACGGCAACGTCTGAAATTGGTAGTGACAGTCCTGCACTGCAAATCTCAGGAACGCCTGATGAGGGGGGAATACCGGAACATGAAGGTAAGCATCCTTTATGTCCAGGGACACCATCCAATCCCCCCCCCCTCCAGGCTGGCGATGACAGCCCTGAGTGATTCCATTTTGAACTTGAACCTCTTCAAGTACAGGTTCAGGGATTTTAGGTTTAAAATGGGTCTGACCGAACCGTCCGGTTTCGGGACCACAAACAGGGTTGAGTAATATCCCTCTCCTTGCTGGAGATGAGGAACTGTGAATCACCTGTTGAATATACAATTTTTGGATTGCTGCCAACACTAGCTCCCTCTCTGACGGGGAAGCCGGCAGAGCCGATTTGAAAAACCGGCGAGGAGGCAAGTCTTCGAATTCCAGCCTGTATCCTTGAGAAACAATCTCTAATGCCCAGGGATCCACCTGCGAGTGAACCCAGACGTGGCTGAAAAACCGAAGACGAGCCCCTAGATCTGCCTCCCCCCGGGAAGCCCCAGCGTCATGCGTTGGACTTTGCAGACGCAGGGGAGGACTTCTGCTCTTGGGAACTAGCTGTGTGCAGCTTCTTTCCCCTGCCTTTCCCTCTGGCAACAAAGGACGATCCCCGTACCTTTTTGTTTTTATTGGAACGAAAGGACTGCATTTGATAATGAGGTGCCTTTTTTGTATGCTGCGGGGGGACATAAGGTAAGAATTCGACTTACCAGCCGTAGCAGTAGAGACAAGGTCCGAGAGGCCGTCTCCAAACAACTCCTCCCCTTTGTAAGGCAAGGACTCCATTATGCCGCTTTGAATCGGCGTCTCCCGTCCACTGTCGGGTCCACAAGAGCCGCCTAGCAGAAATAGACATAGCATTTATTCTGGAGCTTAATAAACAAATGTCTCTCTGAGCATCTCTCATATACAAGGCAGCATCTCTGATATGCTCTATGGTCATTTGAATGGCATCCCTATCTAAGGTGTCAATCTCCGTAGATAAGGAATCTGCCCATGCCACAACCGCACTACAAACCCAGGCCGACGCCATAGCCGGTCTAACAATAGTACCTGAATGAGTGTAAATGTGCTTCATGGTAATTTCCTGCCTGCGATCAGCAGGATCCTTGAGGGAAGCCGTATCCCGAGAAGGCAGTGCCACCTTTTTGGACAAGCGTGTCAGCGCCTTGTCTACTTTAGGCGAAGATTCCCATTGTATCCTATCCGTTTGTGGAAAAGGATACGCCATAAGAATCCTTTTGGGAACTTGTGGTCTCCTATCCGGAGATTCCCAAGCCTTTTCGCACAATTCACTCAGTTCAAATGAGGACGGAAAGGTGACTTCAGGCTTTTTCCCTTTATACATGTGTACCCTCGTGTCAGGGACAGGGGGTTCCTCAGTAATATGCAAAACCTCTTTAATGGCAATAATCATGTACCGAATACCTTTTGCCACCCTCGGCTGTAATTTTGCATCTTCATAGTCGACACTAGAGTCAGTATCCGTGTCGGTATCTGTGTCATCGATCTGGGATATGGTGCGCTTCTGAGACCCTTGTCCAAGTCGAAAAATATTGTAATGCATACACCATGTACTAACCCCATGCACATGCCCGCTGCGCGTGCACTTAATCCGCCGTGCGTGCACATATCCGCAATTTGCGTAGGATCGCTCCTGCGATCATGCGCGTGGTATGGGTATTTACGGCGGAGTTTGTGAGCGCATAGAGGGTTATTAGAACATTACATATTTAACCCAAATAGTGTGCATTTTAGATATAGCTCCCTTGCACCACATCAGCGAGTATCAACAGTTTAAACAGTTCCAGGACTAAGGGATTCACCTTTGCATGATAGGAAGGGTCAGATAAAGGTTGGAAGGTTATGTCTAGTATCCAGCTGTAGGGTATTTTAAGGGTAACATTCCGGTATTGGTTAGAGAAAGATCGCATGTTCCAGCGTATAGTTATGTGCAGAAGTAGAATATAGATATAGACTGTATTTACTGTATATTATGTATGCGGCGGGAATCCAGAGGATACCACCCACAAGAGCAGTTGAGAAAGACATCGCCCACCTTTTCAAATCAACCTATGACCTCTCCTGTAATGTAAAGACATCTCTGTGTCAAATGGACAATGAGATTACAGTGACCATTGTATTGTGTATGTAAGTTGTGTATAAAAAGCCCGTTGTTGCCTGGCCGGTCAGAAGACTCTGAACGCTTTCTACCATATAAGCGGAGGACTGGTCCAGGTTGCGCTTGCGAACATTCTCACATATGTACATTTTGTGTAGCCATTATTCTGTTTTAGATTTATCTTGTTAGCCTGTAGAGTATGATTTGTACTGTTTTACCTTTTGAAATAATCCACTGTGGCCTTAGAACCCTGTGGTTCAACTACATATCGGTGTTGTGTCCTCACTTTCCTGCACGGGTTTAAAGCATATTTAACTGTATAAGGTTTATAAGTATTGATAAGGTGTACGCACTGAGGGTACTTTATACCGTCAGCGCTACTTAAGGTTTAAGGTGTAACATCCTTACAGTGCTTTACGGCACACGGTTTAGAGTGTAAGAATAATCATATCACATTGTACTACTAATAAGGTTTAAAGTTTATCAATTGTGTGCGCGCGCGCTGTGCGTACTCTGTACACTCAGCGCGGTGTGGGTACGTCAAGTACGTACCACGTACTGGACTCTGTACGCAAATAGCGTACAAAGTGCGTAGCGCGGGTATTCAGTCTAGCGGCCATAGCGGCTCCACGGTAAAAGTGTATCTAGAGGTATAGCCTTATGGTTTAAGATAATATCGACATTATCACCCTGAAGGGCCTGGCGCCACAGGGACAGGCATGGACTGGCTACCTGACTGATCCCTAGCTTCAGCCTTGTCTAACCTTTTATGCAATAGATTGACATTTGCATTCAAGACATTCAGCATATCCACCCATTCCGGTGTCGGTGTTGCCGACGGCGACATGACATTCAAGCACTTCCCTCCACATTAAGCGAGCCTTCCTCGTCAAACATGTCGACACACGCGTACCGACACTTCACACACACACAGGGAACCTCTTTTCTGAAGACAGTATCCCCTTCAAGGCCCTTTGGAGAGACAGAGAGAGAGTATGCCAGCACACACCCCAGCGCAATGACCCTGGAGACAAACACAAAATGTTTTTCCCCCAGCCGCGTTGTATAATATGTTATCATTTGCCAATTATGTACCCCCCCCCCCCTCTCTTTTAAACACCCCTTCACCGTGTGTAAGCAGGGGAGAGTCCGGGGAGCTTCCTCTCAGCGGTGCTGTGGAGAGAAAATGGCGCTGGGGAGTGCTGAGGGAGAAGCCCCGCCCCCTCGGCGGCGGGCTTCTGTCCCACTCAAACTTACTAAAATATGGCGGGGGCTCTTTTATATACGTGTACAGTGCCCACCTGTACATGTATATTGTCTTTTGCCATAATAGAGGTGTTATATTGCTGCCCAGGGCACCCCCCCCTGCACCCTTACAGTGACCAGAGTATGTGAGGTGTATGGGAGCAATGACGCACAGCTGCAGTGCGTTACCTCAGTGAAGCTGAAGGCTTCTGCCGCCTGACGTCTTCTGACTTCGGTTCTTCTGGCTCTGTGAGGAGAACGGCGGCGCGGCTCTGGGGGTGGACGCCCTGTAAGAACCTGTGTTCACCCCCTCTGGAGCTAATGGTGTCCAGTAGCCGAGGAAGCAGAGTCTATCTTAGACAAGAAGGTCTGCCCCTCCCTCCTCAGTCCCTCGATGCAGGGAGCCTGTTGCCAGCAGTGCTCCCTGTAAAAAAGTAGAAAAAAAAATCCAAACAAAAATGCTTCTAGGCAGAGAACTCAGGAGAGCTCTCTGCAAAGTACACCCATCCTGCTCTGGGCACAGTGTAAAACTGAGGTCTGGAGGAGGGGCATAGAGGGAGGAGCCAGTGCACACCCAGAGTCCAAAGCTTTCTTAAAGTGCTCTGTCTGCTGCTGAGCCCGTCTATTCCCCATGGTCCTTACGGAATCCCAGCATCCTCAAGGACGTTAGAGAAAGGGCTAATTGTTAAATGCTTGTAACAAACAGTATACCATTCACGTCTCCTTTAGGGTACACATGTTACTGGCAAGTTAAATCCCTGGTGCTAGAATCAATGAGCATTGTCCACCTTATAACGCCTTCACAGGTAACAGCACAGAAGGACTATATGTAATGAGGAGACACACAATGTACGCTAAATTACCTAGCCAAGATGTCTGCAAATAAACTCCTCTCCCGGCTGGAAGTAATGCGTGGAACTCCTACACATAACAAGTGCAGCGGCATTCTGCAGAGATGGGTCAGGCATAACGCTATGATTTCCAGCGCTTACAGCGTCCTCCCTGCCCTGCCTCTTAGAGACATTATCTGACCGCAATCAGGGCTTCGAATCATACTACACTGTGTGTCTCCTCATCACATATAGGGGCATATTTATTAACCTGGAGATGGCATAAGGAAGTGAGAAACCAATGATATGTGCAAGGTGAAAAATGTACCAGCCAATCACCTCCTAACTGTTAATTTACATATTGGAGCTGATTGGCTGGTGTGTTATCACCTTGCATTTATCACTGGTTTATCACTTCCTTATGCCAGCTCCAGGTTAATACATCTGCCCCATAGTCCTTCCGTGCTGTTATCTGTGAAGGCGTTATAAGGTGGACAATGCTCATTGATGCTATGGAAATTTATTGATATAATACATTGCTAATGCACTCTCTTAATAAATTGATCTATTGATCTTATTATATTTTTTTCTGACTGATAATAACTATAACAGATGTGTATCAAGCAGAATATATACTGCACTTAGCATGACAGTCACTTCCATAACATCACAGGATGACATGATGAAACAGATCACAATCAAAGTGTTAAAAACAAGAAACATGTTCGGCAGGTATATAAAAGCACTTGGAGTTCAATTTTCTACACTTTCCTTGTCGGTTTAAAGTGTATTTACAATGTAAATTCTACCTAAACAACATGATGATAGGCTATGTGTGCTCCATCTGATGCCTTATGCCAGCTACTGTAGGGTTTGCATGTTAATTCATAACATATGGTGGTGAGTATGAGAGGTCAGAAATCACCTGCTTATCTCTCTTACTCTGCGTATTATACACAGCACAGGTTATTACAAAGAGACAGTAATGGCAGGGCCAGGGAGGGATAAGGAGGCCACAGTTTCCATATGGTGAATGGGAAGCACCTCAGTAACAAGTCCTGGTTTAAATTAAATTATAGAAAAACCTGTCACCAGGACTCAGAAGCCTCCCATGTACCGGGCTGCGGCTGTAGCCCTCCTAACTCGCCTATCCATCCGCTACATGATAAATACAGGGCTTCGTGCTAATAACACAGGACGCTGCGAGCTCCCTGTCACCCAGCTGCGCGGCTCTGTCCTGCAGTGTCACCTATACAGCCGGTACCGGCCGCTCACACACGGTATTACCTCCCGCCGGTACAGTGCATATCTCTCTACCGAGAAGGACGACGCAGGAACCGGGAAGACTGAGTGTCAGCCGAGCCCGGAAGTGACGAGTCCCAGCTGGGTTACTGACGTGTGACTTTCTAGAGGAAAAACTACTGTTCACAGATACCGAAAACAGGTCGTTCATAATCTTCGCTTAGTCACGCGGCGGAGGCCATGATGAAGAAGACCAAGAGTCACAGCGGGCACCCCCAGTATGGCTGCTATAGTGAAGACACCTTATAATAATTTGTTAGTGACTCTTTAGATCGTCATTGTGGCAACATGAGTGTTTTGTTGTCAGCCCAGCCGGTGCCGGCTGCTTTCCCTGTGAGTGTGCGCCGCTGCTCATAGGCGGCACATGTACTAAGATCTGCATAACATACACAATAAATAAGACCAGGCTAATGACCAGTGATACCTAGTAATGTTTATAGCCTCGTTATTCTGTAATGCCTACAGTAGTGAATGGTACGTGCTGAGTAGGAGGAGAGTGAGCTCTGGGGGCCGTTCTCCCAGCCCGGGCTTCCTGTTGTGTTGTGTGTGGCGCTGCGGGTGCCGGCAGATAGTGTATGAACATACATAATACACAGCAGCACGTTGCTGGTGGGAGGGCAAGTACATATTGGCTAGCAATGCACGGCACAGATAGGAAGGCTGCAGAGCAGCTGCTGGGGATACTGCAGTGCCTGTACCACAAGGTGTTAGGGATCATGGACTATGTGGAAGTGCTGCAGGCAGGCAGCCAGGAGAGGACCATTGCTGTCTCTCAGGAGGGAGACACTGAGAGGTATCGAGCCTTTCTGTCTGAGCTGCTAGTGTGCATTCCCCAGGGGGCAAAGAAGCTCTGCTCCCCGATCTCATTCCTGCAGGTAAGAGCCTACAGCCACAATGGGACTGATTCAGAGCTGGGAGCAAAGAGAAAGGCAACAGGTATCTGCACCATGTTGCACTGCAGGATGGGAGTGCTGGTGTGGCAGATTTAAAATGCTCAGGGCGGGACGTACTGTCAATGATAGCGGGTCATCGCAATGATGCTAATCGCATATGTACTAACATGCGATTAGTATCTCAAAGCGATGCCAGGGGTGTCATGCGATCAGCGATGGTCCGCAGGAGAGGGTTTGAGCAGGCTTCCGTCACCTCCCAGCCCCGGGAGGTGACGTGCTGGGAGTCCCGGTGATCCTCCTTCTCCCGCCTGCAGCTGGAAGGAGACAAGGCTGTGCTGCGGGAGAGGAGCCGGAGGGAAGTCGTTGTGAGCGGCGCAGGTCGGCGGCGTGAAGAAGCCTATAGGCTTCTATAGGGTATCGCCATCAAAAGATGTTGATACCCCCGGCGGCGTAAACCCGGCGGTGGGGTCTTAGTACATATGAAAATGCAGTAAAACCCCCAAAAACGGGGGTTTTATCGCATTTTCCCTTTAGTACATCCCGCCCTCAGAGAGGTGTGTCCAAACTCAATTCTAAACTGCTGTGTAGGGATGGCCATCGGTGGGTGTGGTTGTTATTGATGGTTACCATCGATTGCAATATGACAAGTAACCATCGGTGGCTGCCAATCAAGCAGTGGATGACCAACAATGGTTTCCACAACTGATGGTCATCACTGTTCTTTATTGACTGGCCCATGGGCCAAACAGAAAATGGGTTGGGGCTTCGCGGGTGTCAGGGGCGAAGCGATGCTCCCTGTTTAAGCACCTAGTTAAAAACATGCATTGCCATCAGTGGAGAGAAAACATCTGGGTCTCACACCATCGATGGCTAAAGTATTCCACAAACCATGAATGATTTTGAATCATTGACGGTCGATGGCCATCCCTACAGCTGTGTCAAAATAAGCTGCTCAGTATTTGTGGGCTACATGCAAAAGCAACCAGTATTTACCCTACATACAAAAACAGTGGGGTCTATTAATGAAGCAGTAAAAAAGTGTGAAGAAGTGAGCCATGAAGAAGTTACCCATGGCAACCAATCAGTTGCTACATATGATTTTAGAGAATACATTTTAGAAATGTTACTTCAACACTGATTGGTTGCCATGGGCAACTTCTCCACTGGCTCAATTCTTCACTCTTTTCACTGCTTCATGAATAGACCCCAATAAATGTATTTGCACCATTTGCAATGCAACATGGCTTGTTCCAAGTACAAAATTCCGGATTCGTTTTGCTTTGCTCCCAATTCAGAATCATCCACAATATGTCCAAGTGTTCCCAATTAGCATAACCATCGGTGTTATGCATCGTCCTGTTTTAAAGCTGATGAAACTTCTGAGTTGTGTTTAATGTTTCTAATATAAAAAAAAATTGAGAAAAATGTTTAACTATTAAATTAGGGGTCCTCTTTGTTTTGTTTTTTGTTGTTTGTTTTTTACATACAGGGAATCTTCCCGAATTAATGGTAATTTCCATAAAGGGTTGTGTCTAGATCTCCTTCAGGCAATGTAGCCTCAGACGGAATTAGACCACGTGAACCATAGGAAATACAATATGAACTGCAACGACAGGTGGAGGACCAAGGTTCGTAACATGGGACCCAAAGTGTAACCTCACAGGCTAGCTTAGCTTCGGGCTTTGTGGCTCGCACCGCTCGCCACAGGTTACTAAAGGTGATAGATGTTGACCTGGTTAGTAAAACTACTAGCCCACTGACCTAGATCCCCCCACTGTTGCGGGTCACATGGTTTGTCCCATGGTTCACGTGGTCTGATGACATCAGATGCTACAATACCTGAAGGGGATCTGGCCGCTATCCTCCATAAAGCCAGGCTGAGTGTGTGCAACACAGTGATGTTGTCATCACTCTTCACCCACCACTGAGGAAACACTGTGGAGAAGAATAAGGAGAATGTGTGCTACAAGAAAATGGCTGCACACCTCACACTGATGGCTACATGTGTGGCTGGGTGGCCAAAGATGTGTGATGAATTCTAGGGTATGTGTAATGAATTGCACGACGATGATGGTAGGGAGAGAGTTAGAGGGGCTTTCTTAAGATGTTAGAAAATAGTTGAGAGCAGCATATTTGAATGCACAGTCACACTTGTGGTTAAACACATAAGTGGGTTCATGGCCTAATGAGCATCTGTGCACCTCTTTCTAATTATTGCATATTTTCTGCGGGATTTAATGCAGTCCGAGATCACCGAAGGTGCAGGATGTCGGCCAATCTTGGATGTTTTTTCAAGGGACAATCACTTACAGTACAAGGCAAAACCATGCTTTGTAAGTGTTTGCCCCTTTAAAAAATGTCCGCGATCGGCCTGCATCCCGCACCTCGGCGATCTCGGACTCCATTACATCCCACTTTTTATTTTTGTTTAAAGCTGTGACAATTGCTCATGGTTTGCAAAGCTTAAATTGTAAGTTCAAAGCACAGCCTCCTATCATATTTGCAGAGCCTGGAGCTATTTAATTGCACCCTCCTGAGGTGCGAACAGGCATAGGCCGCAAGTAGGGATTTTTGCCCTTACCGCTGCACTTAACCCAAAATCTATGGGTTAACACGCATTAGACGTGGGTTTACCATAGAAAGGAATTGAGCTTATAATTGAATTGCTATTTTTAAAGCTCAAGGCTATCCTCCTGCGGCACCTGTTGAGGGGTGGGATATCTTAGGCAAGGAAACATTCAGTTCTTGAAGTTGATTCTTTGGAAGCAGAAAAAAATGGGCAAACGTAAGCATCTGAGCAACTTTGGCAAAGGCCATACTGTGTTGGTTAGAAGACTAGGTCAGAGCATCTCTAAAACGACAGGCTTTGTGGGGTGTTCCCGGGAGGCAGTGGTTAGTACTAGTACCTACCAAAGGGGTCCAAGGAAGGACAACATGTGAACCGGCGTCAGGGTCACGGGCACCCAAGGCTGATTGATGTGGTGATTGTGGGCATGCCAGCAGATTCCAGAGTGCTGCGCTTGCCCCCAGTGTAACGTGGGCACCTTTCATGACGTCATCTCCAAGCGCTGGCCAAAAGACACTGCACCCGTGTGCAGTGTAAGCGACTCCAACCCGGGAATATCCCAGGTCGACACCACAGTGGAAAAGGGGGAAGGTCTTGAGCCCGACCTGGCTTGGAACCAAGGAGCCTAATTCAGTCCTGATCGCAGCAGCAAAAATTTTCTCTAATGGGCAAAACAATGTGCAGTGCAGGTGGCCCCCCCCTCTGCAGTGGACACAGACGCTGACTGACAGGGACGCGCAGCTCCTCCGGTGTGACTCCAGATTACCTCAGCGGTACCTGGGGATTATAGCAGTGGGGGAGCGATTATTAGTGTACTAAATCCCCAATCTGGGTACTTAGTCTGCGACCCGGCTAAGCTTGGCATTAGCAATAAGGGTGCCGTGTGCTGGCTCCACATACCTCTGTGTCTCCCTGGAAGGGCTCTTTGTGGGTTAATTGTGTTTTTAACCTTTCCTGTGTGTGTGCTGTCACCAGTGCCGTTTCTAGCGGCGGGTGAGCCGTGCAACCTTTGCGTGTCCTTATCTCCCCCTCCTCCCTCTTCCCGAGCACTCCTGCTCGGGGGGCAGAGTTTCGCGGAATGACGCGTTTGCGTCGTGATGTCATGACGCAATCGTGTCATTTCGCGAAACCCCGCACCCCGAGCAGGAGTACCCAAGAGGGAGGAGGAGCAGACAAGCCTGGAAGGAGGAGGCGGCCGGTGCGAGGGAGGTGAGGCGGGCCGACCCGAAGAGCGGGAAGATCTTCTATATAAGTAGAGTCTCTCTCTCTCTCTCTCTCTCTCTCTCTCTCTCTGTGTGTGTGTCTCTCTCTCTGTGTCTCTCTCTCTCTCTCTCTCTCTCTGTCTCTGTCTCTGTCTCTGTCTCTGTCTCTCTCTCTCTCTCTCTCTCTCTCTTCCCCCCACTTGACACCTGCCTGCCGCGCTGTGTAAAAGGGGGACACCTGCCTGCCGCGCTGTGTAAAATGGGGACACCTGCCTGCCGCGCTGTGTAAAATGGGGACACCTGCCTGCCGCGCTGTTTAAAAGGGGGACACCTGCCTGCCGCGCTGTTTAAAAGGGGGACACCTGCCTGCCGCGCTGTTTAAAATGGGGACACCTGCCTGCCGCGCTGTTTAAAATGGGGACACCTGCCTGACGCGTTGTGTAAAATGGGGACACCTGCCTGACGCGCTGTCTAAAATGGGGACACCTGCCTGCCGCGCTGTGTAAAATGCAGACTTTTGATTTTAATTTTCTCTGACGTCCTAGTGGATGCTGGGGACTCCATAAGGACCATGGGGAATAGCGGGCTCCGCAGGAGACTGGGCACTCTAAAGAAAGATTTAGTACTATCTGGTGTGCACTGGCTCCTCCCTCTATGCCCCTCCTCCAGACCTCAGTTAGAATCTGTGCCCGGACAGAGTTGGGTGCTTTTAGTGAGCTCTCCTGAGCTTGCTAATAAGAAAGTATTTTAGTTAGGTTTTTTATTTTCAGAGAGCTTCTGCTGGCAACAGACTCTCTGCTACGAGGGACTGAGGGGAGAGAAGCAAACCTACTAACTGCGGCTAGGTTGCGCTTCTTAGGCTACTGGACACCATTAGCTCCAGAGGGATCGAACACAGGACCTGACCTTGTTGTCCGTTCCCGGAGCCGCACCGCCGTCCCCCTCGCAGAGCCAGAAGACAGAAGCCGGTAGAAGCGGAGAAGACATCGAAATCGGCGACAGAAGACTCCTGTCTTCACATGAGGTAGCGCACAGCACTGCAGCTGTGCGCCATTGCGCCCACACTAACCCACACACTCCGGTCACTGTAGGGTGAAGGGCGCAGGGGGGGGCGCCCTGGGCAGCAATTAGATACCTCCTGGCAAATGCTGCATATAAACAGTGGCACACTGTTATATGTATGAGCCCCCGCCATTTATTTTACTAAAAATCGCGGGACAGAAGCCCGCCGCTGAGGGGGCGGGGCCTTCTTCCTCAGCACTCACCAGCGCCATTTTCCTTCCACAGTTCCGCTGAGAGGAAGCTCCCCAGGCTCTCCCCTGCAGAAGGGTAAAAAAGAGAGGGGGGGCACATAAATTTAGGTGCATAAATCATAATACAGCAGCTACTGGGTAAACACTAAGTTACTGTGTAATCCCTGGGTTATATAGCGCTGGGGTGTGTGCTGGCACACTCTCTCTCTGTCTCTCCAAAAGGCTTTGTAGGGGTCCTGTCCTCATTTAGAGCTTCCCCTGTGTGTGTGGTGTGTCGGTACGCGTGTGTCGACATGTTTGACGAAGAGGGCTATGTGGAGGCAGAGCAAGTGCAGTTGACTGACGTGTCGCCGCCGACGGTGCCGACACCTTATTGGATGGATATGTGGAAGGTGTTAAATGATAATGTAAACTCCTTACATAAAAGGTTGGATAAAGCTGATACCTCGGGCCAGTCAGGGTCTCAACCCATGCCTGATCTTACAGCGCAGAGGCCCTCAGGGTCTCAAAAGCGCCCACTATCCAAAATGATTGACACAGATGTCGACACGGATTCTGACTCCAGTGTCGACGACGATGATACAAAATTGCAACCGAAAATGACAAAAGCTATACGTTACATGATTATAGCAATGAAGGATATTTTACACATATCAGAGGTAAACCCTGTCCCTGACAAGATGGTTTATATGTATGGGGAGAAAAAGCAAGAGGTGACTTTTCCCCCTTCACATGAGTTAAATGAGTTATGTGAAAGAGCGTGGGATTCCCCAGATAAGAAAGTCCTGATTTCCAAAAGGTTGCTTATGGCGTACCCTTTCCCGCCAGAGGACAGGGTGCGCTGGGAATCCTCCCCTAGGGTAGATAAAGCTCTGACACGCTTATCTATGAAGGTGGCCCTGCCGTCGCAGGATACGGCCACCCTAAAGGATCCTGCAGATAGAAAGCAGGAAAGTATCCTGAAATCTGTTTATACACATTCAGGGACTCTACTGAGGCCGGCAATTGCGTCGGCGTGGATGTGTAGTGCTGTAGCAGCGTGGACAGAAAATCTGTCTGAGGAAATGGATACCTTAGACAGGGATACCATTATGCTGACCCTGGGGCATATAAAAGACACTGTCCTATATATGAGGGATGCCCAGAGGGACATTTGCCTACTGGGCTCTAAAATTAATGCAATGTCAATTTCTGCCAGGAGGGTCCTGTGGACTCGGCAGTGGACAGGTGATGCCGACTCCAAAAAACACATGGAGGTGTTACCTTACAAGGGTGAGGAATTGTTTGGAGACGGTCTCTCGGGCCTGGTTTCCACAGCTACTGCTGGGAAGTGAAACTTTTTGCCATATATTCCCTCACAACCGAAGAAAGCACCGTATTACCAAATGCAGTCCTTTCGCGCACAAAGAAGCAAGAAGGTCAGAGGTGCTTCCTTTCTTGCTAGAGGCAGGGGCAGAGGAAAAAAGCTGCACCTTACAGCTAGTTCCCAGGAACAGAAGTCCTCCCCGGCTTCCACTAAATCCACCGCATGACGCTGGGGCTCCACGGGTGGAGCCAGGAGCGGTGGGGGCGCGTCTCCGACATTTCAGCCACCAGTGGGTTCGCTCACAGGTGGATCCCTGGGCTATACAGATTGTGTCTCAGGGATACAAGCTGGAATTCGAGGTGATGCCCCCTCAACGTTACCTAAAATCGGCCCTGCCAGCTTCCCCCATAGAAAGGGAAGTAGTGGTAGCGGCAATTCACAAGCTATTTCTCCAGCAGGTGGTGGTAAAGGTTCCCCTTCCTCAACAGGGGAAGGGATACTATTCCACAATGTTTGTGGTACCGAAACCGGACGGTTCGGTCCGACCTATATTAAATTTAAAGTCCCTGAACATTTATCTGAAAAGATTCAAGTTCAAAATGGAATCGCTCAGAGCGGTCATTGCAAGCCTGGAAGAGGGGGATTTTATGGTGTCTCTGGACATCAAGGATGCTTACTTGCATGTCCCCATTTATCCGCCTCATCAGGAGTACCTCAGATTTGTGGTACAGGACTGTTATAACCAATTCCAGACGTTGCCGTTTGGTCTGTCCACGGCACCGAGAATATTTACCAAGGTAATGGCAGAAATGATGGTGATCCTGAGAAAGCAAGGAGTCACAGTTATCCCATACTTGGACGATCTCCTCATAAAGGCGAGGTCGAGGGAGCAGTTGCAGATCAGCGTAGCGCACTCACAGGAAGTGTTGCAACAGCATGGCTGGATTCTGAATATCCCAAAGTCGCAGCTGATTCCTACGACGCGTCTGCCCTTTCTGGGCATGATTCTGGACACAGACCAGAAGAAGGTGTTTCTCCCGACGGAGAAGGCTCAAGAGCTTGTGACTCTAGTCAGAGACCTCTTAAAACTGAAACAGGTGTCGGTGCATCACTGCACGCGAGTCCTGGGAAAGATGGTGGCATCGTACGAAGCCATTCCCTTCGGCAGGTTCCATGCGAGTATCTTTCAATGGGATCTATTGGACAAATGGTCCGGATCGCATCTTCAGATGCATCGGCTGATCACCCTGTCCCCCAGGGCCAGGGTGTCTCTTCTGTGGTGGCTACAGAGTGCTCACCTTCTCGAGGGCCGCAGATTCGGCATACAGGACTGGGTCCTGGTGACCACGGATGCGAGCCTCCGAGGGTGGGGGGCAGTCACTCAGGGAAGAAACTTCCAAGGGTTGTGGTCAAGTCAGGAAACTTGTCTGCACATAAATATCCTGGAACTAAGGACCATATTCAACGCCCTGAGTCAAGCGGAGCCCCTGCTTCGCAACCAACCGGTGCTGATTCAGTCAGACAACATCACCGCGGTGGCTCATGTAAACCGCCAGGGCGGCACAAGAAGCAGAGTCGCGATGGCGGAAGCCACCAGGATTCTTCGGTGGGCGGAGAATCACGTACAAGCACTGTCAGCAGTGTTCATTCCGGGAGTGGACAACTGGGAAGCAGACTTCCTCAGCAGACACGACCTCCACCCGGGAGAGTGGGGACTTCATCAAGAAGTCTTCATTCAGATTACAATTCGATGGGAACTGCCACAGGTAGACAGGATGGCGTTCCGTCTCAACAAAAAGCTGCAACGGTATTGCGCCAGGTCAAGAGACCCTCAGGTGATAGCTGTGGACGCCCTGGTAACACCGTGGGTGTTCCAGTCGGTCTATGTGTTCCCTCCTCTTCCTCTCATACCCAAGGTACTGAGAATCGTAAGAAGAAGAGGAGTGAGAACAATACTCATTGTTCCGGATTGGCCAAGAAGACCTTTGTACCCGGAATTGCAAGAAATGCTCACAGAGGACCCATGGCCTCTGCCTCTCAGACAGGACCTGTTGCAACAGGGGCCCTGCCTGTTCCAAGACTTACCGCGGCTGCGTTTGACGGCATGGCGGTTGAACGCCGGATCCTAGCGGAAAAAGGCATTCCGGATGAAGTTATTCCTACGCTGATAAAGGCTAGGAAGGACGTGACAGCAAAGCATTATCACCGCATATGGCGAAAATATGTTGCTTGGTGTGAGGCCAGGAAGGCCCCTACAGAGGAATTCCAACTGGGCAGATTTCTGCACTTTCTACAGTCTGGAGTGACTATGGGCTTGAAGTTGGGATCCATAAAGGTCCAGATTTCGGCCCTATCCATTTTCTTTCAAAAGGAACTGGCGTCTCTTCCTGAAGTTCAGACGTTTGTTAAGGGAGTGCTGCACATTCAGCCCCCTTTTGTGCCACCAGTGGCACCTTGGGATCTCAACGTGGTGTTGGGTTTCCTAATATCCCACTGGTTTGAACCACTAAAGACCTTGGAGCTAAAGTATCTCACGTGGAAGGTGGTCATGCTATTGGCATTAGCTTCGGCTAGGCGTGTGTCAGAATTGGCGGCTTTGTCATGTAAAAGCCCCTATCTGGTTTTTCATATGGACAGGGCAGAATTGCGGACTCGTCCCCAATTTTTGCCAAAGGTGGTGTCATCTTTTCGTTTGAACCAACCTATTGTAGTGCCTGTGGCTACTCGTGACTTGGAGGATTCCAGGTTACTAGATGTAGTCAGGGCTTTGAAGATTTATGTAGCCCGAACGGCTGGAGTCCGGAAAACTGACTCGCTGTTTATCCTATATGCCCCCAACAAGTTGGGTGCTCCTGCTTCAAAGCAAACCGTTGCCCGCTGGATCTGTAACACGATTCAGCAGGCTCATTCTGCGGCTGGATTGCCGCATCCAAAATCAGTGAAAGCCCATTCCACTAGGAAGGTGGGCTCTTGTTGGGCGGCTGCCCGAGGGGTCTCGGCATTACAGCTTTGGCGAGCTGCTACTTGGTCGGGTTCAAACACATTTGCAAAATTCTACAAGTTTGATACCCTGGCTGAGGAGGACCTTGAGTTTGCCCATTCGGTGCTGCAGAGTCATCCGCACTCTCCCGCCCGTTTGGGAGCTTTGGTATAATCCCCATGGTCCTTACGGAGTCCCCAGCATCCACTAGGACGTCAGAGAAAATAAGATTTTACTTACCGGTAAATCTATTTCTCGTAGTCCGTAGTGGATGCTGGGCGCCCGTCCCAAGTGCGGACTTTCTGCAATACGTGTACATAGTTATTGCTTAATAATGGGTTATGTTATGTTGGCATCCATTGTTGATGCCCTGTTGTTGTTCATACTGTTGACTTGATAAGTGTATCACAAGTTGTACGGTGTGGCTGGTATGAGTCTTACCCGAGATTCCAAAATCCTTTCCTTATAATGTCTGCTCTTCCGGGCACAGTTTCCTTAACTGAGGTCTGGAGGAGGGGCATAGAGGGAGGAGCCAGTGCACACCAGATAGTACTAAATCTTTCTTTAGAGTGCCCAGTCTCCTGCGGAGCCCGCTATTCCCCATGGTCCTTACGGAGTCCCCAGCATCCACTACGGACTACGAGAAATAGATTTACCTGTAAGTAAAATCTTATTTTTTCCCTGTGGTGGCCGTGATGATATCAGATGAGACCACGCCCACTTTAATGAGACAACGGCCATTTTAATTAGGCCACATCCTTCGTCGGGAGCGCGCGCGCATGCTTTTCTTTTTTATAGCTATGGGGGGGGCACATTTTTTCTCTGACGTCCTAGAGGATGCTGGGGACTCCGTAAGGACCATGGGGATAGACGGGCTCCGCAGGAGACATGGGCACTTTAAGAAAGAATTTAGTTCCTGGTGTGCACTGGCTCCTCCCTCTATGCCCCTCCTCCAGACCTCAGTTTGATACTGTGCCCAGACTTGCTGGGTGATTTTCAGTGAGCTCTCCTGAGTTTGCTGATAGAAAGTATTTTGTTAGGTTTTTTATTTTCAGGGAGCTCTGCTGGCAACAGACTCCCTGCATCGTGGGACTGAGGGGAGAGAAGCAGCCCTACTCTCTGAATCTAGGTCCTGCTTCTTAGGTTACTGGACACCATTAGCTCCAGAGGGATCGGTACGCAGGATCTCGCCCTCGCCGTCCGTCCCAGAGCCGCGCCGCCGTCCCCCTCGCAGAGCCGGAAGACAGAAGCCGGGTGAGTATGAGAAGCAAGAAGACTTCACAGGCGGCAGAAGACTTCGTGATATTCACTGGAGGTAACGCACAGCACTGCAGCTGTGCGCCATTGCTCCACACACCTACACATACTCCGGTCACTGTAAGGGTGCAGGGGGGGCGCCCTGGGCAGCATTTGGGACCTCATATTGGCAAAAGACCACATATATACAGCTGGGCACTGTATATATGTATGAGCCCCTGCCAAAGATTTACAATTTAAGCGGGACAGAAGCCCGCCGCTGAGGGGGTGGGGCTTCTCCCTCAGCACTCACCAGCGCCATTTTCTCTCCACAGCACGCTGAGAGGAAGCTCCCCAGGCTCTCCCCTGCTGATACACGGTAGAAAAGGGTTGAAAAGAGAGGGGGGGGGCACATAATTAGGCGCAAAAATGATATAAACAGCAGCTACTGAGTTAACATTAAGTTACTGTGTTATTCCTGGGTTATATAGCGCTGGGGTGTGTGCTGGTACTCTCTCTCTGTCTCTCCAAAGGGCCTCGTGGGGGAACTGTCTTCAGAAAGGACATTCCCTGTGTGTGTGGTGTGTCGGTACGCTTGTGTCGACATATCTGATGAGGAAGGCTATGTGGGAGAGGAGCGGGAGCAAATGAATGTGGTGTCTCCGCCGACGGCGCCGACACCTGATTGGATGGATATGTGGAAGGTTTTAAATGATAATGTTAATTCCTTGCATAAAAGATTAGACAAGGCTGATGCATTGGGACAGTCAGGGTCTCAACCAGTGCCTGATCCTATGTCGCAGGGACCGTCAGGGTCTCATAAGCGCCCACTATCCCAAATTGTTGACACAGATACCAACATGGATTCTGACTCCAGTGTCGATTACGATGATGCAAAGTTACAGCCAAAATTGGCTAAATCCCTTCGATATATGATTATAGCAATAAAGGATGTTTTGCACATCGCAGAGGAAACCCCTGTCCCTGACACGAGGGTGTATATGTATAAGGGAAAGAAACCTGAGGTAACTTTTCCCCCCTCACACGAACTGAATGAGTTATGTGAAAAAGCTTGGGAATCTCCAGATAAAAAACTGCAGATTTCCAAACGGATTCTTATGGCGTATCCTTTCCCGCCAACGGACAGGTTACGATGGGAATCCTCCCCTAGGGTAGACAAAGCTTTAACACGCTTATCCAAGAAGGTAGCCCTACCGTCACAGGATATGGCTACCCTCAAGGATGCTGCTGATCGCAAACAGGAGGGTACCCTGAAGTCCATTTATACACATTCTGGTACCTTACTCAGACCAGCAATCGCGTCGGCCTGGGTCTGTAGTGCGGTAGCGGCATGGACAGATACCTTATCAGAGGAGATTGATACCCTAGATAGGTATACTGTTTTATTGACCCTGGGGCATATTAAAGACGCTGTCCTTTATATGAGAGATGCTCAAAGAGACATTAGTCTGCTGGGTTCTAGAATAAACGCTATGTCGATTTCTGCTAGAAGGGTCCTGTGGACTCGGCAATGGACAGGTGATGCCGACTCAAAAAGGCATATGGAGGTTTTACCTTACAAGGGTGAGGAATTGTTCGGAGAAGGTCTCTCGGACCTGGTCTCCACAGCTACGGCTGGAAAGTCAAATTTTTTGCCTTATGTTCCCTCACAGCCTAAGAGAGCACCACATTATCAAATACAGTCCTTTCGTTCACAAAGAAACAAGAAAGTCTGAAGTGCGTTCTTTCTTGCCAGAGGTAAACAACACAGCTAGTTCCCAGGAACAGAAGTCCTCCCCGGCCTCTGCAAAATCCACTGCATGACGCTGGGGTTCCACTGGCGGAGTCTGGGCCAGTGGGGGCGCGTCTTCGGAATTTCAGCCACATGTGGGTTCACTCCCAGGTGGATCCCTGGGCAATAGAATCTCTGAACCTATACTTGAAAAGGTTCAAGTTCAAGATGGAATCGCTAAGAGCGGTCATCGCAAGCCTGGAAGGGGGGGATTTTATGGTGTCACTGGACATAAAGGATGCGCACCTTCATGTCCCCATTTATCCACCTCATCAGGCGTACCTAAGATTTGCGGTACAGGACTGTCATTACCAATTTCAGACGTTGCCGTTTGGTCTCTCAACGGCCCCGAGGATTTTCACCAAGGTAATGGCGGAAATGATGGTGCTCCTGCGCAAGCAGGGTGTCACAATTATCCCGTACTTGGACGATCTCCTCATAAAAGCGAGATCAAGAGAGCAGTTGCTGAACAGCGTATCTCTTTCACTGAAAGTGTTACAGCAACACGGCTGGATTCTCAAATTGCGTCTCAGGGTTACAAGCTGGAATTCGAAGAGGTGCCTCCTCGCCGGTATTTCAAATCGGCCCTACCGTCTTCCCCCCTAGAGAGGGAGATAGTGTTAAATGCAATACAAAAATTGTATCTTCAGCAGGTGGTGGTCGAGGTTCCCCTCCTTCAACAAGGAAGGGGTTATTATTCGACCATGTTTGTGGTTCCAAAACCGGACGGTTCGGTCAGACCCATATTGAATTTAAAGGTCAGGAACCTTTTGAAATCAAGACAGGTGTCAGTGCATCATTGCACTCGAGTTCTGGGAAAGATGGTTGCCTCATACGAGGTCATTCCCTTTGGCAGGTTCCATGCGAGGACTTTCCAATGGGATCTGCTGGACAAGTGGTCCGGATCACATTTACAGATGCATCGGTTGATCACCCTGTCCCCCAGGGCTAGGTTGTCACTCCTGTGGTGGCTGCAGAGTGCTCACCTTCTCGAGGGCCGCAGATTCGGCATTCAGGATTGGATCCTGGTGACCACGGACGCAAGCCTCCGAGGTTGGGGAGCAGTCACACAGGGAAGATATTTGCAGGGTCTTTGGTCAAGTCAAGAGACTTGTCTGCACATCAACATCCTGGAACTAAGGGCAATATACAACGCCCTACGTCAAGCGGAGACCTTACTTCGCGACCAACCAGTTCTGATCCAGTCAGACAACGTCACCGCAGTGGCTCATGTAAACCGCCAAGGCGGCACAAGGAGCAGAGTGGCAATGGCGGAAGCCACCAGGATTCTTCGCTGGTCGGCAGAATCATGTAAGCGCACTGTCAGCAGTGTTCATTCCGGGAGTAGACAACTGGGAAGCAGACTTCCTCAGCAAACACGACCTACACCCTGGAGAGTGGGGACTTCATCCAGAAGTCTTCGCACAGATTGTGAGTCGGTGGGAACTGCCACAGATAGACATGATGGCGTCCCGCCTCAACAAAAAGCTACAGAGGTATTACGCCAGGTCCAGAGACCCTCAGGCAGTAGCAGTAGACGCCCTAGTGACACCGTGGGTGTTCCGGTCAGTCTATGTATTTCCTCCTCTTCCTCTCATACACAAGGTGTTGAGAATAGTAAGAAGAAAAGGAGTGAGAACAATCCTCGTTGTTCCAGATTGGCCACGACGGACCTGGTATCCAGATCTGCAGGAAATGCTCACAGAAGATCCGTGGCCTCTTCCCCTAAGACGGGACCTGTTGCAACAGGGAACCTGTCTGTTCCAAGACTTACCGCGGCTGCGTTTGACGGCATGGCGGTTGAACGCCGGATCCTAGCAGAAAAAGGCATTCCGGTTGAGGTTATCCCTACGCTGATAAAGGCTAGGAAGGAAGTAACAGCAAAACATTATCACCGTATATGGCGAAAATATGTTTCTTGGTGTGAGGCCAGGAATGCTCCTACGGAAGAATTCCATCTGGGCCGTTTCCTTCACTTCCTACAAACTGGAGTGGATTTGGGCCTTAAATTAGGCTGCATTAAGGTCCAGATTTCGGCCCTATCCATTTTCTTTCAAAAAGAATTGGCTTCTCTCCCAGAAGTTCAGACTTTTGTAAAGGGAGTACTGCATATTCAGCCTCCTTTTGTGCCTCCGGTGGCGCCTGGGACCTTAATGTGGTGTTGTGCTTCCTAAAGTCACACTGGTTTGAACCACTTAAAACGGTGGAGTTGAAATTTCTCACGTGGAAGGTGGTCATGTTATTAGCCCTGGCTTCGGCTAGGCGAGTGTCGGAATTAGCGGCTTTATCACATAAAAGCCCCTATCTGGTTTTCCATATGGATAGAGCGGAATTGCGGACACGTCCTCAGTTCCTGCCAAAAGTGGTTTCATCCTTTTCATATGAACCAACCTATTGTGGTGCCTGTGGCTACTCGGGACTTAGAGGATTCCGAGTCCCTTGATGTGGTCAGGGCTTTGAAAATTTATGTTGCCAGGACAGCTAGAGTCCGGAAAACAGAAGCACTGTTTGTTCTGTATGCAGCCAACAAGCTTGGCGGCCCTGCTTCAAAGCAGACTATTGCTCGCTGGATCTGTAACACGATTCAGCAGGCGAATTCTACGGCAGGATTGCCGTTTCCTAAATCGATCAAGGCCCATTCCACTAGGAAAGTGGGCTCTTCTTGGGTGGCTGCCCGAGTGGTCTCTGCACTATAACTGTGTCGAGCTGCTACTTGGTCGGGTTCAAACACCTATGCAAAATTCTATAAGTATGATACCCTGGCTGAGGAGGACCTCATGTTTGCTCAATCGGTGCTGCAGAGTCATCCGCACTCTCCCGCCCGTTTGGGAGCTTTGGTATAATCCCCATGGTCCTTACGGAGTACCCAGCATCCTCTAGGACGTTAGAGAAAATAAGATTTTACTTACCGGTAAATCTATTTCTCGTAGTCCGTAGAGGATGCTGGGCGCCCGTCCCAAGTGCGGACTTCTTCTGCAATACTTGTATATAGTTATTGCTTCAATAAGGGTTACGTTATTGTTGCATTGGGCGTGAACTGATGCTATGTTATTGTCATACTGTTAACTGGGTTGTTATTACAAGTTATACGGTGATTGGTGTGGCTGGTATGAATCTTGCCCTGGATTACCAAAATCCTTTCCTTGTTCTGTCAGTCTCCTCTGGGCACAGTTTCTTTAACCGAGGTCTGGAGGAGGGGCATAGAGGGTGGAGCCAGTGCACACCAGGAACTAAATTCTTTCTTAAAGTGCCCATGTCTCCTGCGGAGCCCGTCTATCCCCATGGTCCTTACGGAGTCCCCAGCATCCTCTACGGACTACGAGAAATAGATTTACCGGTAAGTAAAATCTTATTTTTTTTATAGCAATGGGGGGGCACACGCATTTTGAAATCTCGCACTGGGAGCCAAATTGGCTAGAAACGGCCCTGGCTGTCACATTTACAATGGGGGTAATTCCAAGTTGATCACAGCAGAAACTTTTTTAGCAGTTGGGCAAAACCATGTGCACTGCAGAGGAGGCAGATATAACATGTGCAGAAAGAGTTAGATTTGTGTGTTTTATTTTGTTTCTGTGCAGGGTAAATACTGGCTGCTTTATTTTTACACTGCAGATTAGATTGCAGATTGAACACACCCCACCCAAATCTAACTCTCTCTGCACATGTTATATCTGCCTCCCCTGCAGTGCACATGGTTTTGCCCAACTGCTAACAAACTTGAGGCTGCGATCAACTCAGAATTACCCCCATTATGTCAGGCAAAGAGTGTGATTCATGTACGGCAGAGTGTTCCTCTTCCCCAGGGAGCTCACTACTATGTACTCAGTGCAGTGCACCTTCTCAGGTTAGCGGGGCTGAACCAGCGTGGCTGGATTCCATTAAAGGAATGATTTCCAATATATCTAATAAATTGTCCTGCCATGAGAAAGAGACACAATACTTAAGACAGTCTGTGGATGAGATTATGAACAGAGACACTGGGGCAGATGTATTAACCTGGAGAAGGCATAAGGAAGTGATAAACCAGTGATATTTGCAAGGTGATAAAGGCACCAGCCAATCAGCTCCAATATGTAAATAACAGTTAGGATCTGATTGGCTGGTGCCTTTATCACCTTGCACATATCACTGGTTTATCACTTCCTTATGCCTTCTCCAGGTTAATACATCTGCCCCTCAGTCCCCAAACAAGCGTCTCAGTCCCTTGCCATTTGTCCACAAAAGCAAACTCTGGCCCATATCCTGCAGCCTGACTCTGACGCTCAGGGGTGGATTCAGAAGGGGGGGACGCTGCTCTGTCACAGGGAATAGAGGGGGTCATTCCGACCTGATCGCTCGCTGCAGTTTATCGCAGCGATCGGGTCGGAACTGCGCTGCGGCGCTGGCGCATGCCAGCCGTCGTTGCCTAGTGATTGCCTTTGAGGCAGAAGAGGCTGGATGGCGGCGTTTAGAGGGCGCGGTCTGGCCAACGCAGGTGTGGTCGGACCATTGGGGGGCGGGCCGCTGCGTCTGCGTGGGGCAGCGAAAAGGCTCTCTCGGCCAGCCGCAGGAGCTGCGCTGGCTGGGAGTAACTCCTGAGATGCAAAAGCATCGCCGCTGTGCAATGCTTTTGCATTTCTGATGGGAAGGGAGGGGGGGTCGCTACTGACATGCGGGGCGTACTAGCCCTGTGCTGGGCATCCCCCCGCATGTCTGAGTGCCTGATCGTAGCTGTGCTAAATTTAGCACAGCTACGATCAACTCGGAATGACCCCCTGAGGCTCTTATAGAAGCTATCAGAAATGTGTTACAAATTTCTGATAAGGTGACAGAGGAATGTGAGGAATCTTATTTTAATGTAAAAAAGAAGTCCTCGGTCACTTTTCCTGCGTCAAAGGAATTGAATACCCTGTTTGAAGACCCGTGGGTTCATCCTGATAAGAAATTTCAAATCCCTAAAAGGTTACTCTCATCTTTTCCTTTTCCTCATGAGGAGAGGAAAAAATGGGAAAGTCCACCGATAGTGGATGCATCTGTGTCCAGGTTGCCACGGAAGATTGTGTTACCTGTCCCTGGTTTAGCCTCCCTGAAAGCACAGCTGATTGTAAGAGACCCACTTTAGCATGTTAAATGGTCAGGTAACCTTATTGAAGGGTTGTATTCCTTATCTAGGGGGGAGATTATGTTACTACAGCAAACTTTATGGTGGAAGCCATAAAAGAAGTGGGTTTGCTTAATGCACGCACCACTGCTTTGGCAGTGTCAGCACGCAGGGGTTTATGCTTACACCAGTGGACTGCGGATGCGGACTCCAAGAAAGGCGTGGAAGGCCTACCCTTCACAGGAGAGGCCTTATTTGGAGATGAACTGGACAAATGGATCTCCAAAGCTCCTGCGGGTAAGTCCACATATCTGCCTTCATTAGCTCCCCCAACCAGGAAGACCTACTCAGGACCTACCCTACAGTCCTTTCGGACTGCCAAGTTTAAGGGCAAAGTCAGAGGATCTTCTACTGCCAACAGAGGCACTAGAGGTAAACCACGCAAACCTGCAACTGCCGGTTCTCAGGAACAGAGCTCCAGTTCTGCTTCCTCGAGGCCTGCTGCATGACGGTGGACCGCGTGGCCTGGAAGACTGGCAGGTGGGAGCCTGACTAAAGAATTCCAGTCACATCTGGACAACATCATGCCAGGATCCCTGGGTCATAGAGCTTATTTCCCAGGGCTACAGACTGCAGTTTCAGGAGATCCCACCTCACAGATTCTTCAAATCAGGCTTACCAGTTTCACAAGAAGGAAGTATAACCTTACAGGATTCCATTCAAAAACTCAGATCATTGTTCCAATTCCACCTCATCTGCAAAACAAGGGGTACTATTCCAACTTCTTTGTAGTACCGAAACCAGACGGTTTGGTAAAGCCGATTTTGAATCTAAAATCGTTGAACCCGTACTTAAGAGTATTCAAATTCAAGATGGAGTCTCTTAGAGCGGTGATCTCAGGTCTGGAGGAGGGGGAATTCCTAGTGTCTCTGGATATCAAGGATGCGTACCTTCACGTTCCAATCTTGCCGACTCACCAGGCTTATCTACGCTTTGCACTACAGGACTGTCACTACCAGTTCCAGGCCCTGCCATTTGGTCTCTCCACAGCACCGAGGGTATTCACCAAAGTGATGGCAGAGATGATGTATATACTCCGCAAACAGGGAGTGAATATAATTCCGTACCTGGACGATCTTCTGATAAAGGCGCCGTCCAGGGAGAGGTTGCTGGACAGCATTTGTCTCTCAACAAAACTTCTCCAGGATCACAGGTGGATTCTGAATCTTCCGAAATCTCACCTAGAGCCAACACAGAGGCTCCCATTCCTGGGAATGATCCTAGACACGGAGTCGCAGAAAGTGTTCCTTCCATTGGAAAAGGCACTGGTAATCCAGTCGATGGTTCGGGATGTCCTGAAGCCAACCCGGGTATATCGGTGCATCTATGCATTCTCCTTCTAGGGGAAATGGTGGCCTCTTACGAGGCGCTTCAGTACGGAAGGTTTCATGTGAGACCCTTTCAGCTGGATCTGTTGGACAAATGAGCCGGATCGCATCTTCACATGCACCAGAGGATCCGTCTGTCGCCAAAGGCCAGGATCTCCCTTCTGTGGTGGCTACAGACTTCTCACCTAATCTAGGGCCGACGGTTCGGGATTCAAAATTGGATTCTGCTAACCACAGACGCAAGCCTCAGAGGTTGGGAAGCAGTCACCCAGCGGGTGCAGTTTCAAGGAAGATGGTCATGTCAGGAAGTCATCCTTCCAATCAACATTCTGGAACTCAGGGCTATATACAACGCCCTTCTGCAAGCCTCATATCTTCTTCAAGATCGGACCATTCATGGTCAGACGGACAATGTGACGGCAGGAATGTACATAAACCGACAGGGCGGAACAAAAAGCAGAGCAGCAATGTCAGAGGTATCAAGAATTCTCTTCTGGGCAGAAAAACACGCTGTGGCGTTGTTGGCGGTCTTCATTCCGGGAGTAGACAACTGGGAAGCAGACTTCCTCAGAAGATACGACCTGCACCCGGGGGAGTGGGGCCTTCATCCGGAAGTGTTCAGGTGCTTAACACGTCGATGGGGATGTCCACAAATCGACATTATGGCCTCTCGTCTCAACAAGAAGTTCAAGCGGTATTGTTTCAGGTCGAGAGACCCACAGGCAGTGGCAGTGGACACTCTGACGACTCCATGGGTCTATCAGATGGTGTACGTATTCCCTCCACTTCCGCTGATCCCAAGAATTCTGAAGAGAATAAAAAGGGAAAAAGTTCATGCAATTCTCATTCTGTGGCATCTACCTCTTCGCGAGGATCTCCTGTAACAGGGGCCGTTCGTCTATCAAGACTTAACACGGCTACGTTTGATGGCATGGAAGTTGAACGGCTGATTCTAGCCAGTAGAGGCAGCCCTGACAGGGTCATCCCGACTATGATCCAAGCCAGGAAGGGGGTAACATCTAAACATTACCACCGTATTTGGAAGAAATATGTCTCTTGTGTCACAACTGAGGGCCTGAGCTGACGGGAGGCAGCCTCAGTTGTAGGGGCTGAGATGTACCGGAACCTGGGAGGTTGTATCAGACCCCTGGACATGTAAGTAACATGAATAATAACTGCCCGAAGGCGTGACCACGACAACTTAGATAAAAGTCAATGATGTTTATTATGACAACTCCGCATCACAGCAGCAATAAAGGAAAACGTAAAAGTCAGCAAAGAATAAATACAGTTCCTGAGTACTACAGCATGGCAGGAGCCACAGGGCACTGGTAGTGTGAGATAGTTCTTATGATCTTCTAGATGGAAAGTCCTTACCAGGCCCGGCTGTAGCAATGGAGATAACCCAGGATTGTACCAGCTGGTGTTCCAGGAAGAGCTGGGTTGCTGAAGGTAAAACAGCTGCTATGGATACTGGCTGGAACCAGACTGTTGTTAGCACGGAGTGGATACTGGCTGGAACCAGTTAAATAATAAATGAACTTTGGGAGCGATGAAATGTGAACTGAAATGTAGAACTTGAGAGCGGAGAAATAATAATTCCGGTGGAGAGTGGTAAAGTGTAGAAAGGACACCGGCCCTTTAAGGGAAGCTGTACTCTGCTGGAAGCTGAGGCTGGAAGCAGGTAGTGTCGTAGCTGGAAACAGATGAATCCACAATGGATTGGAGAGTCAGGCTACACCGCAGGTGGAATGCTGGTGCGGGTCTCTATGGTGGAAGTCTTGAGACAGGAGCTGGAACCTGGAAGACAATCATAGAAGAGAGACAAACAGGAACTAGGTTTGACAACCAAAGCACTGACGTCTTCCTTGCTCAGGTACAGCTTACTTATACCTGCAGCAAGGAAGGGGTTGGCTAGGCAATTATGCAAATCAACAACACAGACAGCAGATTGGTGGAAATGATCAGATGACAGAATCCAAGATGGCTGCGCCCATGCAGACACTTGGAGGGAAGTTTGGTTTGTAATCCATGTGGTCTGGGAAACAGTAATGGCGGCGCCGGCCACCGGAGACAGGAGACGCCAGGCTGATAGATGCACATTAACCACGCGGGCACAGCGGAGGCCGCGGCTGATGAAAAGACCACTCTGCATGTGGAAACTCAGGAACAGCGGAATCCGGTCCTGGAACGCTGAGCCCGCCTTAGGAGGCATCTGAAGGGTAAGTAATGGCGTCCAGATACCCGGATCGTGACAGCACCCCCCCCTTTAGGAGTGGCCCCAGGACACTTCTTAGGCTTTAAAGGAAACTTTGCGTGGAAATTTCGGACCAAGGCAGGAGCATGGACGTCAGAGGCATTGGTCCAAGAGCGTTCTTCAGGACCATAGCCCTTCCAGTCAATGAGATACTGAAGTTGACCGTAACGGTGACGTGAGTCCAGGATCTTGGCCACTTCATACTCAACGCCTCGTTGAGTTTGGACTTTCGGAGTTGGTGGAAGTGAGGAATGAAACCGATTCAAGATTAGCGGTTTCAACAGGGAAACATGGAATGTCCTGGGTATTTTTAAGAAGGGAGGTAACTGGAGTCTGTAAGCAACAGGATTGATGACTTGATCAATTTTAAAAGGACCGATGTAGCGAGGTGCAAACTTCATACTGGGAACTCTTAACCTCAAATTCTTCGTGGATAACCATACCCGATCACCCACCTTGAGAGCAGGAACTGCTCGACGCTTCTTATCCGCAAACTTCTTGTACCTGAACGATGCCTTGAGCAGAGCTGATCGTACGCTCTTCCAGATATTGGCAAACTGATGCAAGGTGATATCCACTGCGGGAACAGAAGTTGCTGGAAGCGGTTGGAACTCAGGGACTTTAGGGTGGAATCCAAAGTTGGTGAAGAATGGTGTTGAAGAAGATGAAGAATGATACTGGTTGTTATGACAGAACTCGGCCCAGGGAAGTAATTGAACCCAGTCATCTTGAGAGGAGGACACATAGATGCGGAGGAAGGCCTCCAAGTCCTGATTCACCCTCTCAGTTTGACCATTGGTCTGAGGATGGTAAGCCGTGGAAAACTTTAACTTGACTTGGAGGACTTGACATAAACTTCGCCAGAATTTGGCTGTGAATTGAACTCCTCGATCTGAGATAATTTCTTCTGGAAGACCGTGGAGTCGGAAGATCTCTTGTATGAATACTTGAGCCAACTTGGAAGCTGACGGAAGACCGGTGAGAGGAATGAAGTGTGCCATCTTGGTGAACCGGTCAACTACCACCCAGATGGTATTGAACTTGTTGCACATGGGCAAATCTGTAATAAAATCCATCGACAAATGGGTCCATGGTCGACGGGGAACAGATAGTGGAACCAGTTGCCCCGCAGGCGACTGGCGGGATACTTTATGTTGAGCACACTTTGGGCAAGATGCAATAAACTCCAAAACGTCCTTTTTCAGAGTTGGCCACCAATAGGACCTAGAGATAAACTCCAGGGTTTTTTGGATACCTGTATGTCCGGCAAAACGGGAAGCATGGGCCCAATGCATGAGCTTCTTCCTTAGTGTCGGCTTCACAAAACTTTTCCCTGATGGGGGCGTAGAGTCCATCCCTACCGTGGAGAATGCCAACGGATTTATAATAGGATGCTTGTCTGAAGACTCTGACTCATTTTCTTGCTCCCATGAGCGGGAAAGGGCATCGGCCTTGCGATTCTGAGAGCCCGGACAGAACTGGAGTTTAAAGTCGAACCTGGAAAAGAAAAGTGCCCATCTGGCCTGACGAGGGTTGAGACATTGTGCGCCTTTTAGATATAGAAGGTTCTTGTGGTCTGTAAGGATGGTGATTGAATGAGAAGCTCCCTCCAACAGATATCTCCACTCCTCTAGAGCGAGCTTGATGGCTAGCAACTCCTGGTCGCCAATGGCATAGTTGCGCTCCGCTGGGGAGAACTTCCGTGAGAAGAAACTGCAAGGATGTAAATGACCATCTTTAGCCCTCTGAGATAACACCGCTCCTACTCCAACGGAGGAGGCATCCACCTCTAAGATGAAAGGAGAGTCGACGTCAGGCTGTTTCAGGACAGGTGCAGAGATGAACCTCTGTTTTAAAAGATGAAAAGCTTGCATGGCTTCTTCAGACCACTTGGACGGGTTAGCACCCTTCTTGGTGAAAGCAGTAATAGGCGCCACAATGGTGGAAAAGTCTCGTATAAACTTTCGGTAATAATTGGCGAACCCTAAGAACCTCTGGACCCCTTTGAGGGTTAAGGGTACTGGCCAATTCTGGATTGCTTGTAGTTTCTCAGGATCCATCTCTAGTCCGGAACCGGACACAATGTACCCTAGAAACGGAATGGACTTGACTTCAAAGACGCATTTCTCTAATTTGCAGTAGAGATGATTGACACGGAGACGGGACAGAACCTCCTTTACCCAGAAACGATGTTCCTCTAAATTGTTGGCAAAAATGAGGATATCATCTAGATAGACCACGACATGACGGTATAGAATGTCTCTGAAGATCTCATTGACGAAATGCTGGAAGACAGCTGGAGCATTGCTCAATCCGAAGGGCATGACGAGGTACTCATAATGTCCGTCACGGGTGTTAAATGCGGTCTTCCACTCGTCACCCTCACGGATCCGGATGAGATTGTATGCACCTCTCAGGTCCAGCTTTGTAAAGATGGTAGCTCCGCTAACTCTGTCAAAGAGCTCAGTAATCAGGGGTAAAGGATAGCGGTTCTTGATGGTAATGTCGTTCAAACCTCTGTAGTCGATGCACGGCCGCAGACCACCATCTTTCTTCTTTACAAAAAAGAAGCCTGCGCCGGCTGGAGAAGAAGAAGGTCGAATGAACCCCTTTGCTAGGTTCTCTTTTATGTATTCCTCCATAGAATGCGTCTCGGGGAGAGACAACGGATAAGTTCGGCCTCGAGGTGGAACCTTCCCTGGAACGAGATCAATCGGGCAGTCCCATTCTCTATGAGGGGGAAGGATATCAGCAGAAGCTTTACTGAACACATCCGTGAAATCTTGATATGGAGGAGGTGGAACATCAGACGACCTGGGGGAGGAGGAACAGACAGGCAACACTTTAAACAAACATGTCTTAGTACAGGAGGAACCCCATGCCAGGATTTGCGTAGTCGTCCAATCAATTGTAGGATTGTGAAGACGGAGCCATGGAAGGCCCAGGACCACAGGATGTGTGGCTCTTGGAATCACTAAAAGTGAAATAAGTTCGGAATGAAGAACTCCCACTCTCAGACGAACTGGTAGAGTCCTTAGAGAAATAACTGTATCAAAAATTTTACTGCCATCCACAGCAGTTAAGGAAAAGGACGAAGGAAGTCTCTCGGTGGGTAGGGACCACCGTTTAACATAGGCTTCGGTAATAAAGTTCCCAGCTGCTCCGGAATCCAGGAGGGCAATGACGTTCTGATAACGTTGAGCAACTTGAAGCGAGACTGGGAGGTTACAATCTTGAGGAGATGGAGAGGAGATCATTACTCCTAGCCGGCCCTCTCCTTGGCGAGCTAGGATTTGGAGTTTCCCGGACGTTTGGGACAGGCATTAATGGTGTGAGACGGAGCTGCACAGTACAAACAGAGAAACTCGGAGAGACGTCTTCGGCGCTCAGCAGGAGTTAAACGGGAACGGCCAATTTGCATGGGTTCATCTTTAGTTGGTGACAGTTGGCGAGGAGGAGGAGCAGAAGATTTTGGAGCAGATGATCTTCCACGCTCAGTTGCTCTCTCTCTGAAACGCAAGTCAACTTTCGTACAAAGTGAGATTAACTCATCTAACTTGGAGGGTAAGTCTCTGGTAGCTAACTCATCTTTAATACGCTCGGATAAACCATGCCAGAATGCAGCATACAGGGCCTCGTCGTTCCATGCCAGTTCGGATGCCAGGATCTGGAACTGTATAAGATATTGTCCTACAGTACGTGATCCCTGGCGTAAACGGAGAATCTCAGACGAAGCTGAAGTTACCCGGCCTGGCTCGTCGAAGATGCGCCTGAATGTTGACACGAATGCAGTGTAAGAAGATAGCAGGGTGTCGGACCTCTCCCATAACGGTGATGCCCAATCGAGGGCTGAGCCACTGAGAAGAGAAATAATGTAGGCAATTTTTGTACGGTCACTGGGGAAATTGCCAGGTTGTAGCTCAAACTGAATCTCACACTGGTTGAGAAATCCCCTGCAGAATCTTGGAGATCCGTCAAATTTTGCTGGCGTTGGAAGATGAAGACGTGGAGCAGGAATGGGTAAGGTGGGTGGGGTTATAGCTGGAGTCACTGTGGTTGACGCACCAGACGCGCCTGATCCACGGAGAGTGGTCTGAATCCCATCCAGCCGAGTAGAGAGATCCTGGAGACAGCGGATGATGTGGCCCTGTGCAGCCTCCTGATGTTCTAGTCGGGCTGCCAGTTCTTGCATCGGCCTGGCCGCTTGATCCTGGTCTCCGGCTGGATTCATTAGGTCAGTGCTTACTGTCACAACTGAGGGCCTGAGCTGACGGGAGGCAGCCTCAGTTGTAGGGGCTGAGATGTACCGGAACCTGGGAGGTTGTATCAGACCCCTGGACATGTAAGTAACATGAATAATAACTGCCCGAAGGCGTGACCACGACAACTTAGATAAAAGTCAATGATGTTTATTATGACAACTCCGCATCACAGCAGCAATAAAGGAAAACGTAAAAGTCAGCAAAGAATAAATACAGTTCCTGAGTACTACAGCATGGCAGGAGCCACAGGGCACTGGTAGTGTGAGATAGTTCTTATGATCTTCTAGATGGAAAGTCCTTACCAGGCCCGGCTGTAGCAATGGAGATAACCCAGGATTGTACCAGCTGGTGTTCCAGGAAGAGCTGGGTTGCTGAAGGTAAAACAGCTGCTGTGGATACTGGCTGGAACCAGACTGTTGTTAGCACGGAGTGGATACTGGCTGGAACCAGTTAAATAATAAATGAACTTTGGGAGCGATGAAATGTGAACTGAAATGTAGAACTTGAGAGCGGAGAAATAATAATTCCGGTGGAGAGTGGTAAAGTGTAGAAAGGACACCGGCCCTTTAAGGGAAGCTGTACTCTGCTGGAAGCTGAGGCTGGAAGCAGGTAGTGTCGTAGCTGGAAACAGATGAATCCACAATGGATTGGAGAGTCAGGCTACACCGCAGGTGGAATGCTGGTGCGGGTCTCTATGGTGGAAGTCTTGAGACAGGAGCTGGAACCTGGAAGACAATCATAGAAGAGAGACAAACAGGAACTAGGTTTGACAACCAAAGCACTGACGTCTTCCTTGCTCAGGTACAGCTTACTTATACCTGCAGCAAGGAAGGGGTTGGCTAGGCAATTATGCAAATCAACAACACAGACAGCAGATTGGTGGAAATGATCAGATGACAGAATCCAAGATGGCTGCGCCCATGCAGACACTTGGAGGGAAGTTTGGTTTGTAATCCATGTGGTCTGGGAAACAGTAATGGCGGCGCCGGCCACCGGAGACAGGAGACGCCAGGCTGATAGATGCACATTTAACCACGCGGGCACAGCGGAGGCCGCGGCTGATGAAAAGACCACTCTGCATGTGGAAACTCAGGAACAGCGGAATCCGGTCCTGGAACGCTGAGCCCGCCTTAGGAGGCATCTGAAGGGTAAGTAATGGCGTCCAGATACCCGGATCGTGACATCTTGGTTTAAGAGCAGAACATTTTCTGCGGTGGAATTTCATCTGGGACATCTCTTGCTTTTTCTGCAGTCGGGTGTGGATGTGGGCCTACGTCTGGGCTCCATAAAAGTCAAGATTTTGGCCTTGTCCATTTTTTTTCAGAAACAATTGGCGTTTCTTTTCTGAGGTGCAGACGTTCTTGAAAAGGGTTCTGCACATCCAGTCTCCCTTTGTGCCTCCCACGGCACCTTGGGACCTCAGTTTGGTGCTGAAGTTCCTTCAATCAGACTGGTTTGAACCATTACAGGAGGTAGACGTAAAATATCTTACGTGGAAAACCGTCACACTGTTGGCCTTGGCTTCAGCAAGATGTGTGTCGGAGCTGGGGGTGTTGTCTCACAAGAGCCCCTATTTAATCTTCCATGAGGACAGAGCTGAACTCAAGACTCATCAGCAATTTCTTCCTAAGGTGGTGTCTGCATTTCACATCAACCAACCAATCAATTGTGGTTCCGGTGGTTACAGACACCTCTGTTACTTCAAAGTCTCTGGATGTTGTGAGGGCTTTGAAGGTGTATGTAAAGAGAACAGCTCGTCACAAGAAATCGGACTCGCTGTTTGTTCTTTATGATCCCATTAAGATTGGGTGTCCTGCTTCAAAGCAGTCAATTGCACGCTGGATCAGGCTCACTATCCAGCATGCTTATTCCACGTCAGGATTGGCGATTCCAAAATCTGTACAGGCCCACGCGACTAGGTCAGTGGGTTCTTCTTGGTGGCTCCCCGCGGTGTCTCGGCCTTACAGCTCTGCCGAGCAGCTTCTTGGTCAAGTTCGAACACGTTTGCTAAATTCTACAAGTTTGATACCTTAGCTTCTGAGGACCTTCAGTTTGGTCAATCAGTTCTGCAGGACCCTCAGCACTCTGCCACCCAGTTTGGGAGCTTTGGTACTTCCCCATGGTACTTCCCCCACTAAATGGATCTCCAGTATCCTCTAGGACAGTGGTTCTCAACTTCGGTACTCAAGTACCCCCAACAGTTCATGTTTTCCAGGTCACCTAGCAGTTGATCAGGTGTATTCATTACTCACTGACACATTATAAAAGACCCACAGGTGGAGCAAATTATTTTACTTGCAATGCTGTGACCATGAAAAACATGAACTATTGGGGGTACTTGAGGACCGAGGTTGCGAACCACTGCTCTAGGATGTAAGAGAAAATAGGATTTTTATTACCTACCAGTAAATCCTTTTCTCGTAGTCCGTAGAGGATACTGGGTGCCCACCCAGTGCTATGTTCGTCCTGCACTGTTACTTGGTTAAGTATTGTTGTTTGGTTCAGCTGTTCCTGTTCCAAGTTTGGTTAGCATGGCTTTTCTCTTGTTTGTGTGTACTGGTTCTGAATCTCACCACTATCCTTTTATATCCTTCTGTCAAAGTATGTCCATCTCTTCGGGAAAAATTTCCTAGACTGAGTCTGGTAGGAGAGGCATAGAGGGAGGGGCCATCCCTTACTATCAAATTCTTAAAGTGCCTATGGGTCCTAGTGGACCTGTCTATACCCATGGTACTAAATGGATCCCCAGTATCCTCTACGGACTGCGAGCAAGGGATTTACTGGTACGTAATTAAAATCCTATTTTCTTTATAAACACCCATGTGTATCATTTCATGCAGACTTGAAATATGAATTGAAAAGAAATATACATGTATTAATAAATATGTATATTTTACTTGTCAGGAAATGGCTTCATTATCACAACTATCAGAATTTTTCAGGTGACAACTGAGAAGGCAAGACACTAGCATTGGATCACCTATCCAAGCAATGACAATATAAATCATTATATGTGTATGGCAAGATTATAATCTAGATGTTTTGTTTGTTTTAGGTGTCAACTCAAAGAGAAGTTGTAGCTCGAGTAATCCAACGGATTTGTGAAAAGAAGAAAAGTAATGTTTTAGCATTTGGTTATGGTCTGGTTGATGAAAAGAGTTCATTACGTGTTATGTTTGCTTCAAATGTTTGTAATTATTTACCTAATCCAACAACCACAACAGTTAGTACCAGTATCCTTTGGCAAACCCTCCTCAGTAGGGTGGGGGATGATGTAATGATGCATCTGCTAGAACATTGTTCACTTTATATGATTGTGCCACCCAACTGTTGCTATCAAATTAGTGGCCAGCCGGTGTACAATTTATCCAACAAGGAAACACTTCCACCTGCCTGGCTTAAACAAAGTAGCTTGATGAATAAAAGGAATGTTTTATGTCAGTTTGTTCAAAAAGGACACTCTCATAAAATCTGCTCTATGAAAATAAACAGGTGGAGGAAAACAAAATGTAGAGGATTAAAAGTAAAAGTGCAAACTGCGGTGATGGCTGAAATGGAAACTGAAAATCCCAAGAGTCCACTATTAAACCATTTGAATACGGTTTTGGAGATTACCACAAAATCCAAGAATAAGAAAAGGCCACCTGATATTGATATGTGTGATCCACCAGCTAAGAAAAGCAAAATAGTGCTGCAAGAGCCTCAGTCCAGCTTTGCTTCTGACAGGCAAATAGATAACCCCACTACTACTCATACATGCTTAAAGATGCAGGACGTTTCCTCGACAACAGAATCGGGTTCCAAAAAACAAAATATCTTTGACAGTTTAAGCTCTAAAACTCTTTTTGTAAAACCTTGTGCCTCTGTTAAACATTGTGCTGATCATACACAAATTGGACGCCCTTCAGTGAAGAAAAATACTGCTGATAAATACATTGTAAGTGATTTTGTTGTGCCTCAAAATGATGCAACCTCCTACAGTTCTGTGTCCTCAACACCAGACAAACAGTTGCCTTCAAAGACTTTTATTGATTTTGGTAAAATTTTGTACACCGGTCAGATTTATAGAGAAGCATTTTTGAAAAACTTTCTACTAAATAGTTTAGAGATTAACTCTCATGGCAGCCTGAGTCTTATCAAAACCATATTCATGAGCAATAATCTATTTGACCAAAGCGTTGAGACACAATGTCCCTTTGAAAGCCGAGGTAATAAAAAACTTCCTAAGCGTTACTTGCAAATGAGACACGTGTTTCAAGAATTACTACAAAACCACAAAAAATGTCCGTACTCTGAACTTGTAAAAAAACATTGTCCTGTTAAACACAATGGGAGGAATGGAAACATTAAAGAAAAGTTTAACAAAGATAAATATCAAGTACTTGAGCTACAAAAGGAAAGTCATGATTCAAACATCCTAACATTGTCTGGTGCATGTGATAATAGTGACACCATAATAAGGAACTCTCCTATTAGTAACACTGTTATTCACTCATTGCCAAATGTAGTAAATAGGACATGTGAAGAAAATATTGGACATGAAAAACAGAATACTAAGCTTAGAGATGAAGTAAATGTTTTGGCTCTTCTTAAGCACCATAATAGTGCCTGGCAGGTCTATATGTTTGTCAGAGAATGTCTACATAGACTGGTCCCTGAAATGTTGTGGGGTTCCAGTCACAACAAGTGTCGCTTCTTAAAAAATGTGAAAATGATGATTCATTCAGCCAAGTTTGAGAAGATTTCTTTGGGTGAACTAATGTGGAAAATGAGAGTGGAAGACTGCTCTTGGTTACGACTAAAAAAAAGTGAGTGAAAAGCACTAGTTTCTTTCAGTGTCATTCTTTTCATTAATAAATGTCATTTCTTTTACGTCCTAGAGGATGCTGGGGTCCACATTAGTACCATGGGGTATAGACGGGTCCACTAGGAGCCACTGCCACTTTAAGAGTTTGAGAGTGTGGGCTGGCTCCTCCCTCTATGCCCCTCCTACCAGACTCAGTTTAGAAAATGTGCCCGGAGGAGCCGGTCACGCTTATGGAAGCTCCTGAAGAGTTTTCTGCATTTATTTTATATGTTTTTTATTTTTCAGGCAGGGCTGGATGGCACCAGCCTGCCTGCTTCAAGGGACTTGGGGGGGGGGGGGGGGGGCAACCTCTTGAAGGGTTAACGGTCACGTTCCCTGCTGGCAGGACACAGCTCCTGATGGAACTATTCGCAAACCCCACCACGGCGAGCGTACATTCCCGCAGCACGCCGCCACCCCTAACAGAGCCAGAAGAATGAAGAGTGGTGAGTGCTAAGCTGGCGTTCCGATTAGCAGGGCGCCGGCCATTATGGTGGCATGACGGTACGGAGACGCACGGCTTCTAACCGGGGCGGAATGCATCTCCAGACACAGTACACAACTGCGTCTCAGTACACTGTACACAGTACCCACACTGGCAAAAACAGTCTTAAAACTGTTTTCTCTCCATTTTAAGCACCAGATTACCTCAGCCAGTATAAAAAAAGCGGGAAGACCGCGCGCCATTGAAGGGGCGGGGCCTTCACTATGAGCGGATCAAGTGGCTCACCAGCGTCATTTTCCCTCTGCAGTGGACACAGGCGCTGACTGACAGGGACGCGCAGCTCCTCCAGAGAAACTCCAAATTACCTCAGCGGTACCAGGGGGTCACAGCAGGGGGGAAACGATTATTAGTGTACTAAGTCCCCTATCAGGGTACTTAGTCTGCGACCCGGCTAAGTTTGGCATTAGCGATAATGGCGCGGTGGGGGCTGGCTCCAAATAACTCTGTGTCTCCCTGGAGGGATCTTTGTGGGTTAATTGTGCTTAACCTTTTTTCTGTGTGTGTGCTGTCACATTTACATTGTCAGGCAAAGAGTGTGTTTCTTGTACAGCGGAGTGTTCCTCTTCACCAGGGAACTCACTACTGGGTACTCAGGGCAGTGCACCTTCCCAGAATAGTGGGGCTGAACCAGAGAGGGTAAATTCCATTAAGGGAATGATCTCCAAAATTTCTAGGAAATTATCCCACAATGAGAAAGAGACGCAATACTTAAGACAGACTGTGGATGAGTTTATGAATAGAGACTCAGTCCCCAAAGCAGCGTCTCAATCCCCTCCAATTTGTCCGCAAAAACGATCTCTGGCCCATATACTGCAGTCTGACCCTGACGCTGAGGGGTCAGACATGGAGGAGGGCGAGGTGGATTTGGAGGGGGGAGATGCTATTCTGTCACATGGAATAGAGGCTCTTATAGAGGCTATCAAAGATGTTCTGCAAATTCCTGATAAGGTGACAGAGGAGTGTAAGGAATCTTATTTTAATGTAAAAAAGAAGTCCTCAGTCACTTTTCCTGCGTCAAAGAAATTGAATACCTGGGGTAAATTTTCTAAGATGGGAGTTCTATTTAAGATGGGATGTTGCCCGTAGCAACCAATCAGATGCCAGGTATTATCTTCTAGGAGTTGCTAAATAAATGAAAAGTAGAATCTGATTGGTTGCTATGGGCAACATCCCATCTTAAATAGAAGTCCAATCTTAGTAAATTTACCCCCCCAGTTTGAATAACCGTGGGTTAATCCTGATAAGATATTTCAGATCCCTAAAAGGTTGCTCTGATCTTTTCCTTTTCCTCTGGAGGATAGGAAAAAATAGGAACATCCGCCGATAGTGGACGCATCAGTCTCTAGACTGTCACGAAAAATTGTATCAGCCTCCCTAAAAGACACGGCTGATCGTAAAATTGAGACTACACTCAAATCATTGTATACAGCTGCTGGGGTGGCCCAGAGACCCACTAATGCATGTGCGTGGATCACAAAAGCTTGTCTAGGAGGGATGTTGTTTGACTCCTGCAGCATATACAGGACTCTGCAAACTTTATGGTGGAAGCCATAAAAGAGAAAGGTTTGCTTAATGCACGCAGCACCGCTATGGCAGTGTCAGCATGCAGAGGCTTGTGGCTACGCCAGTGGACTGCTGACGCGGACTCCAGGAAATGCGTGGAAGGCCTACCCTTCACAGGAGAGGCATTGTTTGGAGAGGAACTAAACAAATGGATCTCCAAAGCTACTGCGGGTAAGTCTACGTATCTTCCTTCCGCAGCTCCCCCAACCAGGAAAGCTTATACAGCTTCAAATTTGCAGTCCTTTTGTATGGCCAAGTTTAAGGGTAAATCCAGAGGTGCTTCTATGGCCTCCAGAGGCGCAAGAGGTAAACCATGCAAACCAGCAACTGCAGGTGCTCAGGAACAGAGCTCAGGCTATGCGACCTTAAAGCCTTCAGCATGACGGTGGACCGTGATGCCTGGAGAACGGTCTGGTGGGAGCCCGACTAAAAATTTTCAGTCACTTCTGGTCAAGTACGTGACGGGATCCCTGGGTCATAGATCTTATTTCCCAGGGCTACAGACTGGAGTTCTAAGAGCTTCCACCTCACAGATTCTTCAAATCGGGCTTACCAGCGTCACAAGAGGCAAGTATAACTTTACAGCAGGCCATCCAAAAACTGGTACAGACTCAAGTCATTGTTCCAGTTCCACCTCATCTGCACAACAAGCGTACTATTCCAACTTGTTTGTAGTACCGAAACCGCACGGTTCGGTACAACCGATTCTGAACCCCAAGTCCTTGAAACCGTTCTTAAGAGTGTTCAAGTTCAAGATGGAGTCTCTGAGAGCGGTGATCTCAGGTCTGGAGGAGGGGGAATTCCTAGTGTCTCTGGATATCAAGGATGCGTACCTTCACATTCAATCTGGCCGCCTCATCAGGCTTATCTGTGGTTTGCACTGCAGGACTGTCACTACCAGTTCCAGGACCTGCCATTTGGTCTCTCTACGGCACTGAGGGTATTCACCAAAGTGATGGCAGAGATGATGTTTATACTCCCCAAACAGGGAGTAAATATAATTCCGTACCTGGACGATCTTCTGATAAAGCTGCCGTCCAGGGAGAGGTTGCTGGACAGCATTGGTCTCTCAACAAAACTTCTCCAGGATCACGGGTGGATTCTGAACCTTCCGAAATCTCACCTTAAGCCAACACGGAGGCTCCCATTCCCGGGAATGATGCTAGACACTGAGTCGCAGAAAGTGTACCTACTGTAGGAAAAGGCACTGGTATCTAGTCGATGGTTCGGGGTGTCCTGAAGCCAACCTGGATATCGGTGCATCTATGCATTCGCCTTTTTGGGAAAAAGGGTGGCCTCTTACGAGGCATTTCAATATGGAAGGTTTCACCCAAGACCCTTCCAGCTCGTTCTGTTGGACAAATGGTCCGGATCGCATCTTCACATGCACCAGAGGATCCGTCTGTCGCCAAAGGCCAGGATCTCCCTTCTGTTGTGGCTACAGATTTCTCACCTCATCGAGGGTCGGAGGTTCAGAATTCAGGACTGGATCTTGTTAACCACGGACGCCAGCCTCAGAGGTTGGGGAGAAGTCACCCAGGGGGTGTAGTTTCAAGGAAGATGATCCAATCAGACTTCCTCAGCAGACATGACCTGCACCCGGGGGAGTGGGGCCTTCACCCAGAAGTGTTCATGTGCTTGACACATCAATGGGGATATCCACAAATCGTCATGATGGCCTCTCGTCTCAACAAGAAGCTCAAGCGGTATTGTTCCAGGTCGACAGACCCACAGACAGTGGCAGTAGACGCTCTGACGACTCCATAGGTCTATCAGATGGTGTACGTGTTTCCTCCACTTCCTCTGATCCCAAGAATTCTAAAAAGAATAAAAATGGAAAAGGTTCAAACAATACTCATTGCTCCGGACTGGCCAAGAAGGGCTTGATACGTGGATATTCTGGAGATGCTCCTCGAAGATCCGTGGCCCATTCGTCTTTCAGGACTTACCACGGCTACGCTTGACGGCATGGAAGTTGAATGGCTGATTCTAGCCAGCAGTGGGATCCCTAACAAGGTTATCCTGACTATGATCCAAGCCAGGAAGGCGGTAACGTCTAAACATTATCACCGTATTTGGAAGAAATACGTCTCTTGGTGTGAGAGCAGAAAATATTCTGTGGTGGAATTTCATCTGGGACGTTTCCTGCTTTTTCTGTTGTCGGGTGTGGATGTGGGCCTACGTCTGAGCTCCATAAAAGTCCAGATTTCGGCCATGTCCATTTTCTTTCAAAAACAATTGGCTTCTCTTCCTGAGGTCCAGACATTCTTGAAAGGTGTTCTGCACATTCAACCTCCCTTTGTGCCTCTTACGGCACCTTGGGATCTCAATTTGGTGCTGCAGTTCCTCCAATAGAACTGGTTTGAACCGTTACAGGAGGTGGACGTAAAATATCTTGTGTGGAAGACCGTCACACTGTTGGCCTTGGCTTCAGCAAGACGTGCGTCGGAGCTGGGGTTTCTGTCTCACGAGCCCCTACTTAATTTTCCATGAGGACAGAGCTGAACTCAGAACTCGTCAGCAATTTCTTCCTAAAGTTGTGTGGTTACCGTTATCACCGACACCTCTGCTACTTCAAAGTCTTTGGATGATGTGAGGGCTTTGAAGGTGTATGTAAAGAGGAAAGCTCGTCACGGGAAATCAGACTCGCTGTTCGTTCTTTATGATCCCAATAAAATTGGGTGTCCTGCTTCAAAGCAGACAATTGCATGCTGGATCAGGCTCACTATCCAGCATGTTTATTCCACGGTTCCAAAATCTGTACTCTACTATGTCGGTGGGTTCTTCCTGGGCTGCTGCCCGGGTTGTCTCGGCTTTACAGCTCTGCCGAGCGGCTACTTGGTGCGGTTCGAACACGTTTGCTAAGTTCTACAAGTTCGATACTTTGACCTCTGAGGACCTTCAGTTTGGTCAATCAGTTCTGCTGGAACCTCAGCACTCTCCCACCCGGTTTGGGAGCTTTGGTACATCCCCATGGTACTAAATGGAACCCCAGTATCCTCTAGGACGTAAGAGAAAATAGGATTTGAATTACCTACTGGTAAATCCTTTTCTTGTAGTCCGTAGAGCAGGGATGGGGAACCTTCGGCCCTCCAGCTGTTGTTGAACTACACATCCCAGCATGCCCTGCAACAGTTTTTGCATGGCTAAATAGCAAAACTGTAGCAAGGCATGCTGGTATGTGTAGTTCAACAACAGCTGGAGGGCCGAAGGTTCCCCATCCTTGCCGTAGAGGATACTGGGCATACTGCTTCGTTCTTCCTGCACTGTTACTTGGTTAAGTATTGTAGTTTGGTTCAGCTGTTGCTGTTCTTGTTTCAAGTTTTGTTAGCATAGCTTTCCTCTTGTTTGTGTGTGCTGGTTTGGAATCTCACCACTATCCTTTTATATCCTTCTCTCAAAGTATGTCCGTCTCCTCGGACACAGTTTCCTAGACTGAATCTGGTAGGAGGGGCATAGAGGGAGGAGCCAGCCCACACTATCAAATTCTTAAAGTTCCAGTGGCTCCTAGTGGACCAGTCTATACCCCATGATACCAAATGGAACCCCAGTATCCTCTACGGACTACGAGAAAAGGATTTACCGGTAGGTAATTAATTAAAATCCTATTTTCTCTGCATTGTTAAGATTACTGACCCTGACATAGGGTTGGGACAGAGTTGGTAGCAAAATGGGTGTAAATGATCCCTCTGCAGTGGCAGGATATGCGTCTAGTTTTTGGCAAGTCATAATGTATACATTTTCTCCATCCCTATAGTAGATGCTACAGATATATATTTACTTCTTACAGTTTTGCTTCTGCAAGTGTACATAAGATGCCTTCTGTGTACTTGGCCAACTAGACCGTCTTTACACCCGCTTATTAATGTAGTAGTAAGATACATACTTTCCCTGCATTCGTAGAGAGAAATAATGACCGCTTGTGGCTTCCACACTGATCACATTCCTTCTTATAATAACTCTACATTTAGACTATAGCCCAGGGAGCAGAACCGTGAGTGTCTTAAAGTTGATCTATTAACTCTAAGGGGGAGATGTTCTAAGCAGAGAAATGAATGGAGAAGTGAGCCAGTGGAGATGTTACCTATGGCAACCAATCAGCATTGAAGTAACATTTTAGAATTTGCATGTTAGAAAATTATACAGAGCAGCTGATTGGTTGCCATAGGCGACTTCTCTGCTGGCTCACTTCTCCAGTCTTTTCACTGCTTAATACATCTCCCCCTTAGTAGAATAAATATGTGCTCTCAGGAATATTGTTTTTCCAAGAGATGAAGGTTTCTATTTACCAAGTAAATAGTCATTTTGTCTGCAATAATGCAGACAGCAGGCTCTCATAACTTCTCCTTATTTAACAAAGGGTTACTGGTGATGGTTTTTCTGGCCTTACTGTCCTTTCCCCAGGGCCGCCATCAATGGGGTGCTGGGGGCACAGCTGTCCCGGGCCCAGCCTCTCTGACAGAGAGAGGAGGGCCCGCGATGCTCATGCAGCCCCCTTCCCGCCACCGTCCCCGCCATTCCGCGTTGTCCCCGCTGTTCTGCCGCTGTCCTCCGACCCTCCAGCAGGTCTGTATTGAAAACTTCCCTCCCAAAATGGCCGCCGCCACAGAGGAGACAGTTATTCAAGATACTAGAGGAGCCCTCTAGTATCTTGAATAACTGTCTCCCCTGAGGCTGCGTCCATTTTGGGAGGGACGTTTTCAACACAGCTGCAGGAGTACGGAGGAGAGCAGAAGAACAGCGGGGATGGAGGTGGGCATCAGCATCCCGGGCCCTCCCAACAGCGGCACATGTATGTATGCATGTGTGTGTGTACACACACACACACACACACACGTTAACTGGTGCAATTCTACCTTAAATTCTACCTTAAATACACAGGTTGAGACTTGAGGGGGTAGCTTCGTGTAGATTTATGGAATCTTATATAACATATATTTATTATATCATATATTGATATAATGGTTTATGTATTTTATATCTGCAAATATATTATAATAGGCTTACAAATAGGTGGGCTCATAACAAAAGGGGTGATGTTTAGTACTGGTCCAATCACACAATATGTAATGCGTGGACGTTCCTATTTTCATACCTGTGATTGGCTCAGATTAAAGGAGCTATATCTCTACTGTCCAGGAAATATTTCCAGGCAAAGCCTAAATATACTTTACAGAGATATATAATCCTGGCTCATTGAACATATAAGTACTATACTTTGACTACAAGTCAGTTGTCCCAACTTGCAGAGCCTTATATAATATATGCAGATTTCATGTATAACTTTAGTGATTCCGAAAATGAGTTCAAGACTTGGAATACCAGCTCTATTTTGTCTAGTACATTTATTATAGGTGATACAAATTACAAGATAAGATAACACAATGATAATAAATCTTATAATTTATCTAAACTTCCTTAACCATGGTACATACATAAAACACAAACAGTTTTACAAACTTAAACAATTAATACACATACTATACACTTGCAAGAATATGTGAGGGCATAATTCATAGCTACCGTCTTAGGATCCTGACTCCCTCTGGACTTTGTTCCTTCCTCCTCTCCTTCTAACTCTCTATCTATCAGACTGCCCCTTATATCCTATATTCTACCAATTCAAAACTAGTATATGCCCACAGTTTCCAATGGAGTACATAATTATAGGTTTTGACAGATTCCAAAGTGTAATAAAACGTTCTCTGCTAACTCCGTCCCACGGTGGTGAGCATGTAGAGAATTTTGGGATCATAAAGTTTGGTATTCCTTTATCCATCAGAGATCTACCTTTGTATGGATGTGTAAACGATCTATTTCGCCTAGGCCCTAGGGTGTTAGCATAAATGATTGTGACCTGTTTATAGTGCGTTTGATCCTATATTATCATTGCCTCTGGCCAGCAGTATAACTGGACAATAGGCCAGCTGGTTGATGTACTCTCTAAAGGTATGAAGATCTTTGATTGTGAATTCCAATGTACCCTGTTCATACCAGTAACTGTTTGCATATTATGAGACCTGAGCTAGGTGACCTATTGACTTTATCCACCAAGTTATGATTATTTATTTGCTGTGTGTGAATCAAGTATACAGTATACATATATCTACATATCATGTAAACTTTGATTTAATTGTACTTGGTATAGCGCAGATCAGACGTTAATCCTTTGATTAATACAGATATGAATAATGGCATGGAAGGGATGAATTTGTGTAATGCTCAATGTATTGTGTATTCTGGCTATATGGCTTACACAGAGAAAACCTGTCTCTTACATAATGACCCATAATCTTGCAGTAAAACACACAGAAATACATGCTACTAAATTCTCAAAACATAAGACTAATACATTCAAACCTATTTAAGTTATACCTTACAATAATATATATATACACACACTCTTAACTGGTTAAAATCACATTGGGTAATAAATCATATTATTTAATTTACATAATTTGTTCTAACTTTGGTACCTACTAAATTATATTGTTATGTAATGGTCTATATGGCAACAGTCGCCCCCTTGTGGCCGTGAGAATTGATGATGATGGCCACACATACATTAACATAATAATTGCTTATATCTTGCATCTACCAGTTTTTCTAGCTTACTGCGTTCCTGCCTTATAAGGCGCTTAAGCCACAATATCAGTGAAATTAAAATGATTAGCAAGATTGTTTGACCGATCAGCAAGCCCTTTAAACCAATCTCCAGCCAGGTGTTTGTCATGGTTATTTCAAAATCTCCATCATGCAGTAATTTATTTAGTGTGGCATCTGCCTTCTCAACCATGTTATTAATTTGAACTATGTGTGTGTCTTTCCTATCCAGGAGTTTCTGTCTGTACTTCTTCATCACTACTATCTGTGCCTATTAATATAGAGCACTCCCTATTCGCTGCTGATTCTGCAAACTCTCCCATTGCTATGGGTACCCTGAGGGTAGATTCAGTAGAATTCCCCTCTCCCCAGCAGTCCTCTCTGTCCTCATGATTTGTGTCCCATTGTTCTCTTTCATATGCATAGATAGGATATGGGGCAGTGGCTGCAGTTCCTATCCTAATGTTTGCAGCAATATGTCCTTTCAGAACAGATATCTCTTGCATAAGCTGCATCTCCCTGTCCACACAAGGGGTATGGTCAATTGCTTTCCCTTTCATACATTCTGTGAGCTGTCCCTGCATAACTTTATATGCACTTATTATCTCATCTCTCTCTGTTGTAACCTCTGTTAGAGCTCTCCTACATTCTGTGGATTCCCTCTGAGCATTTTTATGTTTCTGTAACACTTCATCCTGGGAGATTTTACCCATGTCATTAAGTGTTGTTAAAGTTTTAATTTGGATATTTAGCTGATCTATTTTTTCCTTGCTTTCTGTTTCTTTTAAATTAGATTCTTCTCTACATTTTTGTAGGGTTTTAGCTAAACTGCTTAATTTAGCATCCATAGCCAAACAGGCTGCATACAAGCCTGCAATGGCTATTCCTTTCTGTTTCCTTTTCTTTGATGATTTAATTTCATCATCAAACAAACCCTGGACATAGCTCCATGGGTTTTCTTTTAATTTGGCATCACAAGCAAAGTCTGTACACTTTTGCTTTGTGATGTATTTCACTACAATGCTGTCTATATTTGACATTGTAGCCATTTTACAGATTTATTCCCTTTCGTTATATGTATTCTATCACTGAGAATTACAAACTTTTAGTATTTGGGAACAATATTTCCTATATTTTGCACGTGGTATCCTCCCTTATCTGTTCGCTAGCCTGATAAGTTAAACTCTAACACCCGTGTTTTTTTAATTTCTTACTTTAGGCCTTTTTTAGAAAATAAAATTCTCTAGTCATTTGCAACTTATTCCACTGTGATCTTGTATTTTGCCCAGCGGGCTTATAGCCCTTGCGCTGCCCCTAAATATTGTATTTAGTCAAAATTGATACTGAATAATTCCAAGTCCCTTCCGTGGTCGCCAATGTAGATTTATGGAATCTTATATAACATATATTTATTATATCATATATTGATATAATGGTTTATGTATTTTATATCTGCAAATATATTATAATAGGCTTACAAATAGGTGGGCTCATAACAAAAGGGGTGATGTTTAGTACTGGTCCAATCACACAATATGTAATGCGTGGACGTTCCTATTTTCATACCTGTGATTGGCTCAGATTAAAGGAGCTATATCTCTACTGTCCAGGAAATATTTCCAGGCAAAGCCTAAATATACTTTACAGAGATATATAATCCTGGCTCATTGAACATATAAGTACTATACTTTGACTACAAGTCAGTTGTCCCAACTTGCAGAGCCTTATATAATATATGCAGATTTCATGTATAACTTTAGTGATTCCGAAAATGAGTTCAAGACTTGGAATACCAGCTCTATTTTGTCTAGTACATTTATTATAGGTGATACAAATTACAAGATAAGATAACACAATGATAATAAATCTTATAATTTATCTAAACTTCCTTAACCATGGTACATACATAAAACACAAACAGTTTTACAAACTTAAACAATTAATACACATACTATACACTTGCAAGAATATGTGAGGGCATAATTCATAGCTACCGTCTTAGGATCCTGACTCCCTCTGGACTTTGTTCCTTCCTCCTCTCCTTCTAACTCTCTATCTATCAGACTGCCCCTTATATCCTATATTCTACCAATTCAAAACTAGTATATGCCCACAGTTTCCAATGGAGTACATAATTATAGGTTTTGACAGATTCCAAAGTGTAATAAAACGTTCTCTGCTAACTCCGTCCCACGGTGGTGAGCATGTAGAGAATTTTGGGATCATAAAGTTTGGTATTCCTTTATCCATCAGAGATCTACCTTTGTATGGATGTGTAAACGATCTATTTCGCCTAGGCCCTAGGGTGTTAGCATAAATGATTGTGACCTGTTTATAGTGCGTTTGATCCTATATTATCATTGCCTCTGGCCAGCAGTATAACTGGACAATAGGCCAGCTGGTTGATGTACTCTCTAAAGGTATGAAGATCTTTGATTGTGAATTCCAATGTACCCTGTTCATACCAGTAACTGTTTGCATATTATGAGACCTGAGCTAGGTGACCTATTGACTTTATCCACCAAGTTATGATTATTTATTTGCTGTGTGTGAATCAAGTATACAGTATACATATATCTACATATCATGTAAACTTTGATTTAATTGTACTTGGTATAGCGCAGATCAGACGTTAATCCTTTGATTAATACAGATATGAATAATGGCATGGAAGGGATGAATTTGTGTAATGCTCAATGTATTGTGTATTCTGGCTATATGGCTTACACAGAGAAAACCTGTCTCTTACATAATGACCCATAATCTTGCAGTAAAACACACAGAAATACATGCTACTAAATTCTCAAAACATAAGACTAATACATTCAAACCTATTTAAGTTATACCTTACAATAATATATATATACACACACTCTTAACTGGTTAAAATCACATTGGGTAATAAATCATATTATTTAATTTACATAATTTGTTCTAACTTTGGTACCTACTAAATTATATTGTTATGTAATGGTCTATATGGCAACATTCGTGTCTGCATGGCAATTTTTTTTTTTTTTTTTAAATATATATTTATTTTTATTTAACTTTTTTTTTCTGGCGGGGTGGGGGGAGGATAGGCCTGGGCCCCACAATTTCTGATGGCAGCCCTGCCTTTCCCCACTTCATTGTTATGATCGTCCTATATGGAGACGGTGGTTTGGCTCAATTTATTGAGAAACAAAAAAAAACTGGCTTTTCATGCTATGGAACTCAATCGTGAGATGGTGTTACCTATAACCAGCAATGGGAATTTGCTTTGCTGGATCTACTCCAGGTGAAAGCTCAGGTTGTGCCAATATTAGCCCTATATTGATAAATATCATTCTGATTTGCTATGATATGCAGCGATACAGAACAAAGCCACTGAACCACTAATGATAAATAGAGCTTGAAATCTGCTTAACCGCAAAATACTTCAGTCTATCATAACTGAGTAAATCTCACCACATACTCGAGGATATCATGAGTATTAATTGAACTGCCCAATATAAATAATCAATGAATGACCCGTTACATGTAAGGAACATTTGGAGTTTCTTCTGTGTCTGTCTGGGTGCAAGCTATTGCTTGTAGTAGATAAAATTGTTGTAAATGCCTTTGAATTGTGCTTACTTTGTTGTATTTATATGTACACATCATTAGCAATACATATCTTTAAATTTCAGGAAATTTCTCTGTTCCTGCATCCGAGCACTTGCTGCGAGAGAGAATTCTTTCCAAATTCTTGTACTGGCTTCTGTACTCTTACGTGACACAGTTGCTGAGAGCATTCTTTTATGTCACTGAGACCATGTTTCAGAAAAACAGGCTTTTCTTTTACCGAAAATGCATCTGGAGGAAACTTCAAAACTTTGGAATACAGTAAGACAATTTCATCCTCCATGTTCAGCTCCGGGAATATTGTTTAGCATTGTGTATTGATTTGAAACTATATGTTCAGTATATCCCAGCCTTTTATGAGAACATATTAGGGTGTCGCTCTACTTATTTCACACACGACATTCAGACATGATTTACTCTGAAATGGATACACGTGTTGGGGTCATTTTTCACCAGCTCATAAGCCATGCTTATATAGTTATCAGCTGTCATCCTATATAGTCCCAGAGTACATTTGTCAATGATCACTGAGGGAGTAGCATGAAAGAATGGAATTCATAGTGCCCATTTCTGGTTTGCAACATGACTGAGATTTATTGTAATGTTCTTCCCTATAATGGATGTTCTTAGCTGAATACAGACTATATATAAAATGATTAGATCCAATTTAGGATCTATGGATGATCAAATTAGTAAAATTTTTGGATAAATGCTGATTTGTAATTATGTTCTAAGTAATGCCGGTGGAAGCACAAGGTGCACCCCATGTAAGCATGTGGAAAGTCACTCCCTTAATGATTTAGGAGTCCTGTAAGCATTGCATTGGTTTGTCTAATTGTAGCCCAGTCCTGCTTTTGAGCCATTGGAATTCAGATTAGTTTTCCGCTAATATTAGTCTGCTCTAGTGAAAAATGTGGGGACATATTTGTGCTCCAGAGATTATCCTCTAGCTTTGTTTGTTAAAACTATTTGAGTTAATGTTCTAATTAAGCCTGTTTAATTTCAAAAGGAAACACCTGACAAATGTTAAGCTACGTTTAATGTCAAATGATGAGGTAGACCGTTTCCAACAACAGAAAAATGCTCCTCTGGTGTCAGCCTTACGGTTCATACCGAAAACAAATGGATTGCGTCCCATAGCGAAAATATGTTTTACTCTGGGTGTGCAACAACGCAAAGAAATCAGACAGAGAAAGGTAAATAATTTGTGTGCAGACAGCCTATAATGTTGCATTTATTTTATCCTGTGTGAGCACTGCTGTCTGCTGTCACTACCTCCTTCCCTCTGACTTCAGCTTATTGTTTTGTTTTTTTATATGCTCGTGCAATTCTAAATATGCATTTATTTTAATATTTTTCCAATTACAGTAGTTGCACGTTTTTGAATGATGATGTTGCAGAGCAGTGTCTTGTCAGTGTACTAGTACAAGTTTGTTCAAATACAAAGAATTAATTAAATATACAAAGATTGATCGCATAAAGGGATTTTCTTTTTACTCTGCCTGGAACATGCCTTTCCTAAAGCAAAAAACATATATAGGTTTAGGGAGGTAAAAGTATATAAAGGAAAGCAATAGTATGCCAGAGCCATCACGATCAATGGAAACATTTCATTGCTCACCCTTTGTAAAAAGGGAGGGCTAATTGTATGTATGTGTGTATGTGTATGTGTGTGTTTGTTATATATATATATATATATATATATATATATATATATATATATATATATATATATATATATATATATATAATATTGAGACAAGAACACTAGAATAGTGTTTGAGGGCAGGTATGTTTGTCCCAGGTTCTTGTCTTACATGTTTTAGGAAAAGGAAAAACTTCCAGGAAAATATTTTTTTGTTTGGTTAGAACCTTTTCAGTTCGTTGGAAAAGCTGGATAAGGGCCCAGAGAGAGAGAGAGGGCAAGTTCCAGACATTGGTCCCAGTTCAGGTCTTTGGCCTCACAGAGGGCTAATCAGGGCTTTTAGCTGTGCAAGAGTGTTATAAGGTTGCTAGCCTGATCAGTGTGTGCAGACTACCTGGGGAGACTGCAGGATCTCTGTGTGAGAAACACGCTTCTTTATAAACGTGAGCCATACAGTATTGACTGGAAAACTCTGTGTTTTTGTTTAGAGACAGTTAGGAACGTCTCGTGTTTAGTTAGTGCCGGACAGGCAAGGTATTTTCTTTTGATGTTTGTTTTATTTTCTGTTTAATAAAACTGGTTGCAGCCAGTTGCACCAGCAACTGGACTGGTATGATTTCTCAGCTGCTGCTTGCTGCCATCTACCCCAGGAAACGGCGCCCTGTTCCCCTAACTTGGTGGTGAATGCAAGCAAGCCGTTCTGTGCGTAAGTGAAAGCAGCAGCTTTATGAGGTCTGCAGAAAACGGTGGTTTATGCAGATACAGCCCAGTGGGAAGTTGCTGAGACTAACCCCTGAGGATTTGATATATGTCCTGGGTAAAAGCAGCTACAAAGCCGCCTGATAAATCTGTCGACATGGAGGAACTGCTTAAAGCCTTGCTGCAAGCTACAGTGGCTCAGCAGGAGGCCAACAGACAGCAGCAGGTGGCTATTGACGAACTTTACAGGCAACAGCGTCAGGATAGTGAGGCCTTAGCAGAAGTGGTGCAGAGCCTTGCAGCCCGGATTGGAGATGTTGCCGTAAGTGCTCGGACCAGCTCTAGTTTTATACGGGCCAGTCACTTTCTCCACAAAATGACAGAGGCTGATGATGCGGAGGCCTATCTGACCACGTTTGAAAGGACTGCCGAGCGGGAGAACTGGCCGAAAGCACATTGGGCCAGTCTGCTAGCACCTTTTCTTTCAGGTGAGCCCCAAAAAGCGTACTTTGATTTAAGCCCTGCCGAGGCTCAGGACTATGACAAACTAAAAACTGAGATCCTGACCCGCCTGGGAGTCACGCTGTCAGTACGAGCACAACGGGTGCACCGTTGGGTGTATGCCATGGAGATGCCTCCTCACTCCCAGATGCACGACCTTATTCAGCTAACAAAAAAATGGTTACAGCCAGAGACATTAACTGGTCCCCAGATGGTTGAAAGAGTCGTCATGGACCGCTATTTGAGATCTTTGCCCGTGGTCCTGCGCAAGGGGGTGAGCCATGGAAATCCGGATACTGCTGACCAGTTAGTGGACATGGTAGAGAGGTATCTGGCGGCAGAGGAACTACTGATGACCACCCAGCAACCCATAGATCCTCGACAGCGCCCTTCAGTAAAGACTGGTAAGACTGTTCCGTGGAAAAACGCTGGGCGGTTAAAAGATTGCAAGGCTGGAGAGACTGTAAACACTGGCCCTGAAGACAGGCCAATGGGGCTAGAAAGGTCTGTGCTGCCCAAACGGGTTGATAATCGTGTGGTTAAATGTTTTAAGTGTGGTATGCCAGGTCATGTTATTGCCAATTGCCCAGTTACGCAAGAACCCATGCAATGTGATGCTGTCTTTGAATGTCGCAGAATGTCTTTCTTTGCTAGGTTAGCCTGTACTGTGGTACCTTCACCTGAGCTGGAAAAACAAATGTGTTACGTGTTCTTAGAGGGTAACCGGGTAGAGGCCTTGCTAGATTTAGGAAGTTTAGTAACCCTCGTGAAAGCTGGGTTAGTGAACCCCTTAAAGGTCTAGCAAATACCTATTGGGGTAACTTGCATACATGGGGTTACCCAACATTATGTCACTGCTGAAGTGAATATAGAAACTTGTTGTGGGTCAGCAATTGTTAAAGTAGGACTGGTTCCCACCTTGGGGCATGAGGCCATAATAGGGAGGGATTTTCCTCATTTTTGGAAACTGCGCGAATCACGTTTAGCAACAGATGTGAGAAGTAAAGAGCCAGTTGATAATACCAGTGATTTTTATGGATGTACGTGTGTCCTCTGAACTTTCTGACCCTTTACCTTTTGCTAGTTTGGCTGGGGAAGCGACAGATGGGGAGTCCAGTGAGGACCCTCTTGCTGGGAACAGAGACATAGTAGTTGGAACTGAAAGCGTGCCTGACCTGGAGATAAAGAAGGATCTGTTTGCGTCTGAACAGTTAAAGGATCCTACCTTAATAAAGGCTAGAGAGAATGTTAAGATTGTTAATGGGGAACCTGTGGTACCAGGTGACAGGGTTACGTATTCCCACATGGCCATCTGTAATGAGCTCTTGTACCACATTGTCAAAAGAGGTGAGAATGTGGTGGAACAGCTGGTAGTTCCCCAGCCTTATAGGAGAACGGTACTAGATTTAGCTCATAGGGGGTAATTCTGAGTTGATCGCAGCAGGAACTTTGTTAGCAGTTGGGCAAAACCATGTGCACTGCAGGGGAGGCAGATATAACATGTACAGAAAGAGTTAGATTTGGGTGTGGTGAGTTCAATCTGCAATCTAAATTGCAGTGTAAAAATAAAGCAGCCAGTATTTACCCTGCACAGAAACAAAATAACCCGCCCAAATCTAACTCTCTCTGCAAATGTTATATCTGCCCCCCCTGCAGTGCACATGGTTTTGCCCAACTGCTAAAAAAATTCCTGCTGCGATCAACTTGGAATTACCCCCATAGTCATGTTACAGCAGGACATTTAGGGGCAGAAAAAAACACTGAAAGAGTTTTACAAAGGTTCTTTTGGCCGGGGGTTTATAAAGAAGTGTCTGAATATTGTTCTTCCTGTCCTGAATGCCAGTATCATGCCCCTAGACCCCATTTCAGGAGTCCACAAGTTCCCATGCCTATTATAGAGGTCCCGTTTGACAGAATAGCCATGGATCTCGTGGGGCCCTTGTTAAAGTCCGCTCGGGGCCATCAGTATATCCTGGTAATAATGGACTATTCCACTCGATATCCTGAGGCTGTCCCTTTACACACTATCACAACCAAGGCGATAGCTAGGGAGCTGGTGCAGGTTTTTAGTAGAGTGGGAATACCAAAAGAAATTTTGACTGACCATGGTACCCCATTTATGTCAAGGATCATGAAAGAATTGTGCAAATTATTTAAGGTCACTCACCTCAGGACGTCCATCTACCATCCCCAAACTGATGGGTTGGTGGAAAGGTTTAATTAAACATTAAAAAGTATGTTAAAGGGGCGTGGTTTAGGCAGACATGGAGTAGCACACAGGCTGTGTGACTCTCCAGCTTCTTTATCCTGACTTCCCATCCTGTGTCTCCCCCTGGGCCTTAAAACTACCCCAGTGTCCGTCTAAAGGTGTGGAGGTGCCCCTGTGCTATTTTGGGACCTGCTCATCTATTCTCCGCTGCGGCAGGGCTGTCTATCTGTGCCGGGTTCCTGAGCCTGCTGAACCACGTGGGACTCCGCTCCCCTGCCTGCCCGGTCGCTGCCTTACACACTGCCCGCACCCGTACCTGCTGCAGCCCCTGTGTGGTGCCGAAGCCGGGAAGCCGCCGGGGTAACCTCAAGCCTGTCCCGGCCTGTGATCGGGTGAGTGTCCGCGGGATCTCCCGCTCTGGCGCTGCCGCGTGCACCGCTGCTGCTCTCTTCCTGCGGCTCCGACCTCTGCCCTCCAGCTCTCCTGACAGCCTTCCGGACCACGCTGAGGGGGAACGGTGCGCTGCCTGGAGGGACGGCCTTTGTACATATGCTCTGCTTGCCCTCTATGGGGTATATGCAATAGCGGGCGAATCGGCAAAAAAGGCGAATTCCGGGCCGTTTTCGCCTCCAAAAATCAATTCGCCTATGCAGTGCAGTCATTTTTCGCAAAAAAACGGCCCGTCAAAATTCGCCTTTTCTCAATTCGCGTTTTTCCGAATTCGCCTTTTCTGCAATGGTACAGATGCTGCAATTCGCCTCCAGCATATTCAATTCAAGTTTGGAAATTCGCCTGCAGTGCTTTTAGACAGCAAATTCGCGATTTTCCATCCGCCACACTTTGGAGGGTGAAAACAAATAAAAAAATTTTAAACATGGTTTTTTTGGTGTTTTTTTTTTTTGGAATAGTAGATCTATTTATATTAGAAGGGATTAGGTTTTTTTTTTTTTTTTGGGGGAGGCACAAATATTATTTATATATTTTTTAAAATATTTTTTTTTTATTTTTTTTTTTTAATTGCTGGAACGGTAAAATCAGGAAAAAAAATGGCGTGGGGTCCCCCCTCCAAAGCATAACCAGCCTCGGGCTCATTGAGCTGGTCCTGGTTCTAAAAATGCGGGGGAAAAATTGACACGGGATCCCCCGTATTTTTAAAACCAGCACCGGGCTCTGCGCCTGATGCTGGTGCCAAAAATATGGGGGACAAAACGAGTAGGGGTCCCCCGTATTTTTAACACCAGCATCGGGCTCCACTAGCTGGACAGATAATGCCACAGCCGGGGGTCACTTTTATGCCGTGCCCTGCGGCCGTGGCATTAAATATCCAACTAGTCACCCCTGGCCGGGGTACCCTGGGGGAGTGGGGACCCCTTCAATCAAGGGGTCCCCCCCCCCCAGCCACCCAAGGGCCAGGGGTGAAGCCCGAGGCTGTCCCCCCCCATCCAATGGGCTGCGGATGGGGGGGCTGATAGCCTTTGTGTAAAAAAAAAAGATATTGTTTTTTCCATTGTACTACAAGTCCCAGCAAGCCTCCCCCGCAAGCTGGTACTTGGAGAACCACAAGTACCAGCATGCGGGAGAAAAACGGGCCCGCTGGTACCTGTAGTACTACTGGGAAAAAAATACCCAAATAAAAACAGGACACACACACCTTGATAGTAAAACTTTATTTCATACACCGACACACACATACTTACCTGTGTTGACACGCCGACTGCAACGATCTCCGACGATCCGAGGGTACCTGTCAAAAAATTATACTCACCTTCCAGCGTCCGTCCAGAGGTCCAGGTCCAGAGGTAAATCCACGTACTTTTTAAAATTAAAAAACGATCACCGTGCCATACCGGACTAGAAAGGAGTGTAATGTTTTCACATTACACTCCTTTCTCCCGAATGTCGGGACGTCACGTGACTCCCTGTCACTGACGTCCCTTCAGCCAATCAGGAAGCGCTACTGCCGTGGCGCTCAGCTGATTGGCTGGACGCCGTCTGTACACTGACAGCGCCTCGCACAGCTCCCTCCATTACTTTCAATGGTGGGAACTTAGCGGCTAGCGGTGGGGTCACCCGCCGGTCAGCCGCTGACCGGCGGGTGACCTCACCGCTAGCCGCTAAGTTCCCACCATTGAATATAATGGAGGGAGCTGTGCGAGGCGCTGTCACAGCGATCAGCCAATCAGGTGAGTGCAACGAAGTTGCGCTTCCTGATTGGCTTAGAGACCTGTCAGTGACAACTGTCACTGACAGATCTTAATCGTGGAAAGGTGTCCCATGTGTCAGCATGGGACACCTTTCAGTCCGTTATGGAGCGGGTAAATGCGTTTTATTATTTTGCCAAGTACGTGGATTTATCTCTGGAGCCTGGTTAAGGTGAGTATATTGAACTTTGCTTTTCAGGTACCCCGGGATTCTACATGGAGAAGAGGACCGATGTCGGCGTGTGAACACAGGTAAGTATGTGTGTGTCGGCAGTGTGTAATAAAGTTTTACTGTCGACGGTGTCTGTGTCCTGTTTTTATTTGGGTATTTTTTTTCCAGTAGTACTACAGGTACCAGCGGGCCCGTTTTTCTCCCGCATGCTGGTACTTGTGGTTCTCCAAGTACCAGCTTGCGGGGGAGGCTTGCTGGGACTTGTAGTACTAATGGAAAAAACAATATCTTTTTTTTGAACACAAAAAGGCTATCAGCCCCCCCATCCGCAGCCCATTGGATGGGGGGGGACAGCCTCGGGCTTCACCCCTGGCCCTTGGGTGGCTGGGGGGGGGGGACCCCTTGATTGAAGGGGTCCCCACTCCCCCAGGGTACCCCGGCCAGGGGTGACTAGTTGGATATTTAATGCCACGGCCGCAGGGCACGGCATAAAAGTGACCCCCGGCTGTGGCATTATCTGTCCAGCTAGTGGAGCCCGATGCTGGTGTTAAAAATACGGGGGACCCCTACTCGTTTTGTCCCCCGTATTTTTGGCACCAGCATCAGGCGCAGAGCCCGGTGCTGGTTTTAAAAATACGGGGGATCCCCTGTCAATTTTTTCCCCGCATTTTTAGAACCAGGACCAGCTCGATGAGCCCGAGGCTGGTTATGCTTTGGAGGGGGGACCCCACGCCATTTTTTTTTCTGATTTTACCGTTCCTAGCTATTGGGCAGGAAGGCGAATTCAGCACGCCCACTGCTCGCCGATTGGCCGGAATCCGCCTGCGGGAGGGGCGAATCAGTTTCACATTGAATATAGTGAAACCAGGGTCCCGGCGACAGGGCTGCGGCTGGCGATAGCGGGCGAATCACACAGAGGCGGATCTAATGCCGCGATTCGCCCGCTATTGCATATACCCCTATGTGCGGCTCTGCTCCACTTCACATTACACTGGGACACTTTCTCACATATATTAACCCCTGGAGGACCTGCTTGCTGCTCTATCTTTATATACCCTGAGGCCCCCTGAGGCTCGTGTGTGCTAGCTGCTACAGGGTTATTTTACCACAACCTCCGGATTCCCCTCCGGGATAGGTGAGAGGCCCTCCATTTTATACACAGTCGGTCTCCTGTGGGGAGCATTGGGGACAGCGGCTGGTGAAGTTTTTGATATACTATATTTCCTTTCTGGCAGCGACTGCTTCTGCTATATTATCTGTGCTCACAGGCAGCCACTGGTCAGTTTTGATATACTATTTCTCACGGACTGCAGCTGGACAGTTTTGATATACTATATTTCTTTTTCATCCACTAGGGGTCACTGGAGTACTCTTGGGATATGGACGGTTCCACAGGAACTAGGCACTGAATAGTTAAAATTTGACTATACCTCCCCTCCATATCCCAGAGTACCTCAGTGTTTTTTCGGTGCTAGCCGAGCAATTAGGCTTGTGGAAGTTGGTCCACAATTATTGATTTTTTGATCTTTTTGTTTGAAGCCACATCCCTTTCCCTCTTCCAGGAAGGCGAGGGTCTGGGATAGTGAAAGCTGCTGAAGCAGCTGTGGGTGTCGGACCTCTCTAGAAGAGCTCCCTCACTACCACGTGCAGGACTCCTGCAGTAAAAGGCTGACAGTGCTTACAGAGAAGCCCCGTCATTGCCCTCACCACAGGGTCCAGGTATGTTGATAGGGGCGGTCAGCTCATGCTGCCGCCCCGCTGTGTGAGATTACTGTGTGTGTATGTGCTGTCCGCCGCTGCCCTCAGCCGCCCGCCGCCGCTTCCAGCGCCGCTGTGTAAGTGCCTCTCCCGCCGCTCCACGGCTCTATGCGGCATGTTCACCTGCTCCAATGCGCTTCCGGAAGGCGCAGTGTCATAGCCCGGTCTCCGTGTACAGAGAGCGGTACACGGAGCACGGGGGAGAGGGGGAGACGCACTTAATATCGAGTATGTATGGTATTAGCCTAGCACAGGGCCAGCAGCGCTGCATGAATAGGTTTTTAAGCCTTTCTAACAGGAATGTGCATATAAGCATATAAAGAATTATAAATCTGCTACATAAGTTATAAGTCTGCACTTTTGTGATATACTGTGAGCATGGGGACATATTAACCATGCTTCCTGTTTTTCCTGTTTTCTTTTCCAGAATTCCTGTATTACATCTCTCCACCATTGGGCGCAGGGGTGTTAGGGGGAATTTGGGATCAGGCATATTGCTGGCACACTTGGCCAGAGATATAGAGACCCCTTAGTGCTATTTACTGAGTCGCGCAAGTTGTTTGTCTTTGTATATTGTATTGTCTGTTTGCATAATGAGTAAAACACCAGCAAAGTCCAAAAAGCAGTTTTGCTGCCATGTCTGTAAGGGTGTATTACCTGATGGATTTACCACATGTAAAGTATGTTTTGTAAATTCAGAAACAAATACAATTTCTGCTCAGGTTTCAAATCCAATTTCAACCCCGGACCCGCCATGGGCTATATTAGCAGATGTCTTAGCTGGATTGCAATCAGAGTTGGCCGCCTCTCGGCAGGAGCGAGAGACGGCAAGATCTGAATCTAGGGTGAGACCGCTAGAACTACCAGAGGGGTCTCAGCCTTACCAAAGGTCCAGATCCTCTTTGACTAAGGGGGATAAGTTTAATTTTTCTTATAAACTACCGGTTTCTGCTATGTTACTGTCTGATGATTCTTCGCCAGACCTCACTGTTCAAGATGTGGTTGAGGAGGGAGAAGTAGACCAGCAGTCAGATGGTGACGATTTCGACAGCCCGGGCATTGATAATCTCATCAGAGCAGTGCGTCAGTCTCTGAATTTTACAGAGACTGAGGAGCCTCTGACAAATGATGAGGTTGTTTTTACTAAACGACAGAGAACTCCAATATGTTTCCCTGTTTCAGAATCTCTTAATAAAATGTTACTAGAAACAAGGAAGAATCCGGATAAACGGTTTTCTGTACCTCACAGATTTAGGTCTAGTTATCCGTTTCCAGAGTCTATGACAGCTACATGGGAGAATCCGCCGTTGGTGGATTCATCTGTGTCTAAACTTACAAAGAAATTAACCATACCAGTACCAGCTGCAACTACACTCAAGGACCCTTCGGACCGTAAAATAGAAGTTATGCTAAAGTCCATGTATACAGCAGCAGGAGTGCTGCTTAGACCTGGGTTGAGTGGCATTTGGGTAACTAAGGCTCTAATGGTATGGATAACAGAACTCAGATCTGCCTTAACTGATGATCATCTTATACTTCTCGCTGATCAAATCTGGGAAGCGGCTGACTATTGATGTACAGCTTCTACTGACGTCTGTCAGCTCACTTCTCGCCTTTCATCATCGCTAGTCACAGCACGACGTGCGCTCTGGCTACGTTCTTGGCGAGCGGAGACAGAGGTCAAAAAAGGAATAGAAGCGTTACCTTACGAGGGCGAGAAGTTATTCGGTCCTGAATTGGACAAATGGATTTCGGAGGCCACGGGAGGAAAGTCGGTTTTCTTACCATTTCCTCCAACAGTTCCTAGAAAAAGGTATTCTGGACCGGCGTTCAAATCCTTTACACCTCAGTCCTTTCGCGGGCGTGGCAGGGGAACGGCCACACCAGGTAGACGAGGTCGGGGACGTCGTTTCCAACGAACCAATACCACTCGTCAGGATACTAAAGTCACCGGTAAGCCAGTGGCATGACGGGCTCCCAGCCCATCTCGGATCTCCTATTGTCGGAGCACGTCTTCAGTCATTCCAGTTGGCGTGGCTTCAGACGTCCACAGATGGGTGGATCCACAATTTAGTTTTAATAGGTTACAAAATAGAGTTCGACTGTCTCCCGCCAATGCGGTTTTTCAGGACAGGACTGCCTCTGTCGGACGGCAAGAGGGCGATTCTGCAGACTGCCATTCAGTCTCTGCTGGACGCAGCAGTTTTGATTCCGGTCCCTGTGCACCAACAGGGTCAGGGTTATTATTCCAGTCTGTTTGTGGTACCGAAGCCGGATGGCTCGGTCAGGCCAATATTGGACTTAAGGGGCCTCAATCAGTACGTCACTTACTACAGATTCAAGATGGAATCTCTACGGTCAGTAATTGCAGGTCTAGAGCCACAGGAATTTATGATTGCGCTGGATCTCAAGGATGCGTACTTACACATTCCGATTTGGCCTCCTCATCAAAGGTTTTTGCGGTTTGCAATACGACAGAACCATTACCAGTTTCAGGCTCTACCATTTGGCCTCTCGTCAGCACCTTGGGTATTCACCAAGGTGATGTCTGTGATGAGAGCTCATCTCAGATCCCTAGGAGTGATAATAGTTCCGTACTTGGACAACTTACTCATCAAAGCTCCGTCTCAACTAATCCTCCTTCAACAGGCATTGCTGACATACAATGTACTGGTTCACCACGGTTGGATTGTCAACTTCAAGAAATCACATCTAGTTCCGTCTCAACGACTTCAATTCCTAGGTATGGTTCTCGATACGGTAGATCAAAGAATTTACCTACCCGAACAGAAAGTATAGGTCATTCGTCATTTGGTACAATTAGTGCTCAAGCCACGCACGGTTTCGGTTCATTTGTGCATTCGCCTCTTAGGCACAATGGTGGCGGCTTTCGAAGCGCTTCAGTTCGGAAGACTTCACTCACGTCCTTTTCAACTGGATGTGCTCGCACAGTGGTCGGGCTCGCATTTACAGATTCACCACAGGGTGAGGTTGTCTCCAAGGACCAGAGTGTCTCTACTCTGGTGGCTCAAGGTACAGAATCTAACCGCAGGGAAACGGTTCGGCGCCTGGAATTGGATAATTCTCACGGCAGACGCAAGTCTCAGAGGTTGGGGAGCTGTAGTTCAAAATTTTCAGCTCCAGGGTCTCTGGGTGGATCACGAAAGATTGATGTCTATAAATGTCCTGGAACTCCGGGCAATTTACAATGCATTGCGACAAGCAGTGCACATGCTGCAGGCTCAGGTTGTTCAGGTGCAGTCAGACAATGCGACGGCGGTCGCATACATCAACAAACAAGGCGGAACGAGAAGCCGCATGGCAATGCGGGAAGTAGCTCGAATCCTCAATTGGGCCGAATATCACCAAGTGATATTGTCGGCAGTGTTCATTCCGGGAGTGGACAACTGGGAGGCGGATTATCTCAGTCGTCGGGATTTTCATCCAGGAGAATGGGCATTAAATCCAGAAGTGTTTTCACATGCTGGTCCAGAGGTGGGGTTACCCGCAGGTGGACCTGATGGCATCTCGCCGCAATCATCAAACGCCCCAGTATGTGTCCAGAACGAGAGATCCAAAGGCGGTGGCGGTGGATGCTCTCACAGTCGCGTGGCCGTACAGCCTCGTGTATCTGTTTCCACCGTTTCCGCTGCTCCCTCTGTTGCTAAAACGAATCAAGAGAGAGTCCGTCACAGTCATACTAGTGGCGCCTCATTGGCCTCGGAGAGCTTGGTTCTCGGATCTTCGCGGATTACTCGCAGACGATCCTTGGCCGGAGCGGTCCTGTTACAACAGGGTCCGTTCCTTTACCCCGATTTAGCGCGGCTGCGTTTGACGGGGTGGCTGTTGAGACCGCCCTCTTAAGAAGAGAGGGCATTCCAGAATCAGTCATTCCAACCATGTTACGAGCTAGGAAGCCGGTTACGGCAGCTCATTATTACAGAATTTGGTGTGCCTATATAGGTTGGTGTGAAGCTCGGAAGTTTCCGACATCTTCTTTCAAGTTATCCCGTCTTTTGTTATTTCTACAGATGGGGTTAGATGGAGGTCTACGTTTATCCACACTAAAAGTGCAGATATCTGCGTTGTCACTTTATTTCCAAAGAAGATTGGCTCTATTGCCGTCGGTACACACCTTTATGCAGGGTGTCCTCAGAGTACAGCCTCCATTCGCTCCACCTACTGCGCCATGGGACTTGAATGTGGTTTTAGATTTCTTACAGTCTTTTCATTTTGAACCCTTACAACAAGTGGATATTAAGTTTCTCACTTGGAAAACAATTTTTCTCCTAGCCTTGGCTTCGGAAAGGCGTGTTTCAGATTTGGGTGCCTTGTCTTGCAAGCCACCATATTTGGTGTTTCATGATGACAGAGCGGAACTTCGGACGAATCCTGCTTTCCTACCAAAAGTAGTGTCATCTTTTCACATCAACCAACCAATAGTAGTTCCTGTGTTAACAGGACATTCTGAAACTCTGGATGTGGTACGCGCATTACGCGTTTATGTATCCCGAACGTCTACAGTTTGTAAGACGGATACGTTGTTTGTTCTCTATGATGCTGCCAAGAGGGGTTGGCCAGCCTCTAAGCAGACCTTATCCAGATGGATAAAACTGACCATACGTCAGGCTTATCTTCAGGCTAGGTTACAGCCGCCTACATCGGTAACAGCTCATTCCACACGTTCTGTGGGAACTTCATGGGCAGCTGGTCGTGGAGCTTCTACGACACAGCTTTGCCGTGCGGCTACATGGTCGTCAGTGCACACGTTTGTGCGTTTTTATAAGTTTGATACTTTTGCGGCATCAGCATCTAGCTTTGGCCGTTTAGTGTTACAGGTGCCAAATAGCTCTCCCGCCCACGGGGGAAACTTTGGTACGTCCCAAGAGTACTCCAGTGACCCCTAGTGGATGAAAAAGAAAATAGGATTTTGGTACTTACCAGGTAAATCCTTTTCTTTGAATCCATAGGGGGCACTGGACGCCCACCCAGAGCAGTTGTTTGCCTGGTTGTGGTAAGTGCAGGGAATATTATGGTAACACACTCTTACCGACTGTTTCAAATTAGAAATTCTATCGGGTTGGTGTCAACTGTTAGTTGTCAGTTTTGTTTTGTGTCAACTTTATTGTTGTCCGTTTTTGGTTATATGTATTTCTCCATTGTCAACCTCTATAGCTCCAGTTCGGCTCAGTAAAAAAACACTGAGGTACTCTGGGATATGGAGGGGAGGTATAGTCAAATTTTAACTATTCAGTGCCTAGTTCCTGTGGAACCGTCCATATCCCAAGAGTACTCCAGTGCCCCCTACGGATTCAAAGAAAAGGATTTACCTGGTAAGTACCAAAATCCTATTTTTCTAGCGGGTGGCGACTGGACAGTTTTGATATACTACATTTCCCTGATTACCGCAACCAGCTGGCTATGATGGTCAGACAGCGCCAGAATAACACGGCCGCAGCGAAATTAGAAAAATTTGCTAGAAATCCTCCAGCTCGTTCCCAACGTGGGCAGGGTGCCTACTCGGCCTCCTCACCGTTACCACCGTCGCCTTCTAATAGCTCCTCATCTGCGGAGGCTTCGGATGCTGCTTTGCAGAAGATACTGGATGCGGTCACAGCCAGCGAGGCCCGCTTGGCCGACAGGATCGGTCAGGTTCAGGCGGACCTATCCATTATACATCAAGACCTCCAACAGGTCCGGGAAAGGGTCGGCGAGGTTGAAACGCGCATTTCCACGCTGGAAGACACGGTATCGCCACTTGGTAGACGTACCACTGCTCTGGAGTCCCAGATGACGGAGGTACACAAGAGGATGACGGATATGGAGGGGAGATTGCGACGGAACAATGGGGGTCATTCCGAGTTGTTCGCTCGGTAAATTTCATCGCATCGCAGCGATTTTCCGCTTAGTGCGCATGCGCAATGTTCGCACTGCGACTGCACCAAGTAAATTTGCTATCAAGTTAGGTATTTTACTCACGGCTTTTTCTTCGTTCAGGCGATCGTAATGTGATTGACAGGAAGTGGGTGTTTCTGGGCGGAAACAGGCCGTTTTATGGGCGTGTGGGAAAAAACGCTACCGTTTCTGGGAAAAACGCGGGAGTGGCTGGAGAAACGGAGGAGTGGCTGGGCGAACGCTGGGTGTGTTTGTGACGTCAAACCAGGAACGACAAGCTCTGAACTGATCGCAGATGCCGAGTAAGTCTGGAGCTACTCAGAAACTGCACAGAGATGTCTTTTCGCAATATTGCGAATCTTTCGTTCGCAATTTTACTATGCTAAGATTCACTCCCAGTAGGCGTAGGCTTAGCGTGTGCAAAGCTGCTAAAAATGGCTTGCGAGCGAACAACTCGGAATGACCCCCAATGTCCATTTTGTCGGCCTGCCCAAGAAAGAGGAGGGTGCCTCCCCCGAAAAATTTCTTGAACGCTGGCTGTTGGATGCATTTGGAGCGGAGGAGTTTACCTCACACTTTGTAGTGGAGCGCGCCCACAGAGTCCCGATGCGTCCACTACCCCCAGGGGCACCTCCCCGTACGTTCATAGCCAAGCTCCTTCATTATCGTGATAGGGATGTGATTTTGAAATTGGCCCGCACCAAGGCTCCTCTCATGTGGAACGGATCTCCGATTTCAGTCTTCCCAGATTTTGCCATTGACGTTCTCAAAAAGCTGTGGGTGGGCTGGGCATTCCATTCCATGCATACCGCTGTGTCGATCCTAATTAAAAAAATCTGTTCCCTTCTTGCTTGATAGTGTGCAAACGAATCAATGGGGTAGATATGTGTTTCTAAAGTGTAAAATTAACTCCGTCCCCCTATTACTGCTGGCTGTATATGTGACCCCTCCATACTCGCATGACGTGCTTAAAAAGGTGTCTGCTTTTATGGCTGCATCCCCTGGAGTGGCTGTTATCTGTATGGGTGACTTTAACAATGTGTTAAACCAGGAGAAGGATAGGTTGTCTGCGGCATCCCCCAACCCACAGCCGAAGCAATCTCCATTTGCAGACACTGTCTCGGAGCTGGGTTTGGTTGATTCCTGGAGATTGAAATATCCCGATTTGAGGCAATATTCATGTTTTTCGCACTCTCACTCTTCCTTCTCTAGGATAGATTTGGCTCTCCTTTCTCGAGAGCTCCTGCCTAAAGTTCAAAGTGTCAGATATGAGACTAGGGGTATTTCGGATCACTCCCCTATATCGCTACAAATTGACTTAGACTGCCAGCGGGGACAAGCAGTGTGGAAATTTAACCCTTTCTGGCTGACGCATATGGGGGAGGGATCCGAGTTGGAGACTAGCTGGCTATAATTCTTTGTTTTGCATGGAGACACCACCGATGTGTCTCTGCTCTGGGACACTTTTAAGGCTTTTCTGAGAGGTACTTTGATTAAAAGGGTTGGAAGCCTTAAATCCTCCTTTAGAAAACGTGAAGCTGACTTGGAAGCCCGGGTTGTTGCCTCACAGGCGATATATATGCGAGACGGCTTGGATGCCTCCACGCTGGATTGGCTCCGTGCTCAGGGTGAATGGAAGGAATATCTGTGGGGGAAAACCCAACACAGACTTCTCTTCTCCTCGCATGTCCAATATGCTACAGGAAATAGACCGAGTTCTTATTTGGCTAATCTTGCAAGAGGGGACTGATCCTCTCACACAGTAGTTGAGGTTTTGAATTCGGCTGGGACAGTACAGGACCGCACCCCCCAGATCGTGGCGGAATTTGTTTCGTACTATCAAGCATTATATAGTTCCAAATTGACCTGTTCCCCGCTAGAACTGTGTGATTACTTAGATGGCATTCCACTGCCCTGTATCTCTAGTGAAGCCAGAGCCCTTCTTGATGCCCCATTTTCATTGGAGGAGATTGAAATGGCGATCTCTGCTTCCCCTGATGGTAAGGCCTCTGGCCTCTATGGCATTCCATCAGAATTGTATAAGAAGCATGCTGAATTTTTCGCCCCTCAATTGCTTAGCTTGTTCAATACAATTTTTGCCCAAAACATGCTTCCCCCGTCTATGGCGGAGGCATTAATTATAGTGATTCCTAAGCCAGATAAGGACCCCAGGAGAGTTGAATCATACCGTCCTATCTCCCTGCTGCCCACGGATATTAAAATCCTAGCCAAGGTTCTGGCTTCCAGACTTAATCGGGTTGTCGCCCAAATCATTCACCCCGACCAAACGGGCTTTATGCCTGGTAAGTCCACTGCTGTTAACTTGAGACGCCTGTTCACTCATTTCCAGGTTTCTCGGGGGGAGGCCTGCTCTGCCGTTGTAGCCTATTTAGATGCCGCAAGGCCTTTGACTCGGTGGAGTAGGCCTTCCTCTGGGAGGCTATGAGTCGGTTTGGCATGGGTCCCAACTTTATCAGCTATGTTAAACTACTGTATTTTAAGCCCATGGCCAGTGTCTCGGGGAGCGGGTTTGTGTCGCACTCCTTCCCCCTGTCCAGGGGGACGAGACAAGGCTGCCCTCTGTCCCCGACTCTGTTTGCCATTGCTATTGAGCCACTGGCATGTTTGATTAGAGCTACTCAAGATATTGTGGGTGGGCGCGAGAGAGGACAGAATAGCGTTATACACTGATGACCTTTTGTTATTCGTTGATTATGTTTCCTCTATGCCTAAAATCCTCGATTTGATTACTAATTATGGTCACTTCTCTGGGCTCAAAATTAATTGGGATAAGTCCACCATTACTCCGCTTAAGGGCCCGATCCCGATTGCCCCATTGATCCATATCCCGCTTAAGTGGGTAGATTCTTTCAAGTACCTGGGCATATGGGTATCGAATGACCCTTGTACCTACGTATCCCTTAATGTTAAGACACTGATTGTGTATCTTCGTTCAAAGGTCAGGGTTTGGGGGACTCTGCCTCTGACTGTTACTGGAAGGGTCAATTTGGTGAAAATGGTGTATTTGCCTAAGCTTCTTTATGTCCTCCAGCAGTCCCATATATATATATATATATATATATATATATATATATATATATATATATATATATATATATATAAGCATAAAGTCCCGGCACTCCACTTTAAATACGGTAAAGTTGCTGCGGTGCCTTCCCAGAGGTGAATCTCCTCAACGAATATAATGTAGAATGAGGGCGGCACTCACGCAGGCTGATGCAGGTAAAAAAAGTCAGTTTTATTGATCCGACATGTTTCGGGGATTAACCCCGTCCTCAGGGCTTTAACAACCCAAACTGAGCACAGAACAGACATATATACCCTACCCAAAACCAAACAATCATGATAAAATGCCACTCACCTGCTCCACGGCGCCATAATGTGCATCCGGTCACCGAGCAGCGCGTTCACGTCGCTCACCACTGACGTCATCCAACCGCGCCACGTCACCATCACCTAGGTAACCAGACGCTACTCACGCTGGAAGCCCGGGAGTAAACAGTGATCCACGCTGACAGCCCGTGATGTCATCAGATGGCGCTCTGTGGTGCGGTTACCGTGACAGCTACAACATAAACAAAAAACAAAACACAATAAACATATAATAAGTGCATGGCATAACGATCCTACTGCCTAGAAAGGCAATGCATAACAACTACCATATTCTTAATGAGACATATGTCAAAAATATACTGTTAATGTACTGACGTGTGTATCCGCCACTATTACATAACAACTAGACCTACATTAAAGCAGTTAAATGTCAAGGTAATATACATATTAAGGAGGTTTATAAAACAAGTTTATAAAAAACACTGAAGGCCTAGATTTTCATTCAGGCCATGAGGAGAAAGGGTACCCAGTTTATATATCCACCTGGACTCATGTTGTAACAATACTCGATCCCTATCCCCTCCTCTGATGGTCTTAGGGACTTGATCAATCAAAATAGCCCTAATACTCGCCACCCCATGTTTATATTCTAAACAGTGACGAGCAAAGGGTTGGTCACTATGGCCCTTCTCCAAAGCTTTTTTTATAGCACTTCTGTGTAAAGCCATACGCTCACGAAACTGACGTATGGTCTTGCCCACATAGGCAAGACCGCACGGACATGTCAAAAGGTACACCACATGTGTAGAGGTACATGTGAGACAATATTTGATGGGAATCTTCTTCCCAGAAAGGGGATGGTTAAAGGTATTACCAATCATAAGTGTGTTGCAGGTGGCGCAACCCAAGCACCTAAAACAACCCAATTTGGTTCTCAAAAAGTGGGATTCCTGTGTACTAGTCAATTGGGTGACATCTAGTTTAACTATATGTTCACCAATGTTTCGGCCCCTAGTGTAACTAGGCAATAGTGAAGTGTGGGCCAATGATGACAGAGCTCCCTCCGTCTGTATAATTGGCCACAATGCTTTAGCCTTTTTAATGTTCCTGTTAGTGGCCGTGGTAAATCTATTGACCCAGGGCAATTTATGATTATCCTTACTGCGGGATTTGACTAAAGGGCTCAAGGCTTGTTCACGAGGAATACTAAGAGCCTTGGATCTCGCTTTTTCAAGTTCCCTCAGGGGATAACCCCATTGTGCAAATTTATGCAACATACTATCCATAGCTATCTCAGTATCCCTAGGATCTGATGTAATACGTCTAACCCGCATAAATTGTGAAAAGGGTAATCCCCTTTTCAATGAACCAGGATGAAAACTTCGATAGTCAAGTAACATATTCCTATCAGTGTTCTTAACAAATAAGGAAGTAGACAGCTTACCCTGACTAATGGTGATAGCCACGTCTAAATAATTAACAGTGGCACCATCAATGACAAACGTAAATTGTACCGGGTGCTGGGTTGCATTGTGACCCTCCCACAGATTAATCAGATCCTCTCTAGTGCCCTGCCATAACACTATCAAATCATCAATGTACCTTCTGAAATAAATTACCTTAGACTTGATAGTAGGGTCCAGATAAAACATTCTAGTCTCAACCTGATGCATAAATGCGTTCGCGTACGACGGGGCCACAGCGGACCCCATCGCACACCCCGCAAGTTGTAGAATAAATCTACCATTAAAGACAAAATAATTCCTTCTTAGAATTTTGTTCAACAAAGACAAAAAGAAAGATATCTCCGGGCCTTGATAAATAACGTTATCTTGAATAAGAACTCTCACAGCTTCAATGCCCGCCTCATGCGGTATACACGTGTATAAACTCGTGACATCCGAGCTGCACAGCAACACCCCCTCAGGTAAATCACCCAGGGCCTGCAGCTGTAACAGGAGTGATGTCGTATCTTTTAAATATGAGGGAAGGGATTGAATGCATGGATTCAAAAAGGCATCGAGATACACAGAGACAGGGTGGTATAAAGACCCTCTGGCAGATACAATAGGTCTGCCAGGAGGGTCCACCAAGGACTTATGGATCTTAGGCAACGTATAGAACAGTGGGGCCTTAGGATGTTCAATAGTAAGAGCCCTTACTGTATCCTCTGCAATAATGCCCTGATCCTTGGCGTTTAACAGAAATGCATCCAACTCTCTTTTGTATTCTTTAGTCGGGTCCATTGTGAGCCTTTTGTAAACCTTGGTGTCTTTAAGTTGACGTTCACATTCATTAATATATTCATCAAGGTTTTGGATCACAATGGACCCGCCCTTATCAGCCTTGCGGACCACTATGTCTGTTCTAAGGGACAGGTTGCGTAACGTTACCATCTCAGATCTAGAGAGATTAAGATGGACCTGATCTAACATAAACATAGTGTCCTCAGATTCTAACATCCGCAGAAACGTCCTGATTGAAGGGTTCAGACTGGGAGGGTCAAAATTTGAAACAAAATCAAAGGATCATTCGCTCAAAAACCGCCGCGAGCCTAAAAGAATTGGTTTTTAACCTATCCTCTGTACCACTAACTGATCAAGAATACCATCTATTAGCAAAAGGACTGTCCTTTGTGCCCACGGTTCTTCCGGATCCTTTGGAGAGGAAAGTGGAACTACACAGATTAGGTAGAACTTTGAGGCGACAAGAATATTTCAACTCGCGATCTGTGGATAATTCAGAGTCGCAGATTCCATCACAGCTACGAAGGATTGCTCCACGATCAAATTTTGACCCTCCCAGTCTGAACCCTTCAATCAGGACGTTTCTGCGGATGTTAGAATCTGAGGACACTATGTTTATGTTAGATCAGGTCCATCTTAATCTCTCTAGATCTGAGATGGTAACGTTACGCAACCTGTCCCTTAGAACAGACATAGTGGTCCGCAAGGCTGATAAGGGCGGGTCCATTGTGATCCAAAACCTTGATGAATATATTAATGAATGTGAACGTCAACTTAAAGACACCAAGGTTTACAAAAGGCTCACAATGGACCCGACTAAAGAATACAAAAGAGAGTTGGATGCATTTCTGTTAAACGCCAAGGATCAGGGCATTATTGCAGAGGATACAGTAAGGGCTCTTACTATTGAACATCCTAAGGCCCCACTGTTCTATACGTTGCCTAAGATCCATAAGTCCTTGGTGGACCCTCCTGGCAGACCTATTGTATCTGCCAGAGGGTCTTTATACCACCCTGTCTCTGTGTATCTCGATGCCTTTTTGAATCCATGCATTCAATCCCTTCCCTCATATTTAAAAGATACGACATCCCTCCTGTTACAGCTGCAGGCCCTGGGTGATTTACCTGAGGGGGTGTTGCTGTGCAGCTCGGATGTCACGAGTTTATACACGTGTATACCGCATGAGGCGGGCATTGAAGCTGTGAGAGTTCTTATTCAAGATAACGTTATTTATCAAGGCCCGGAGATATCTTTCTTTTTGTCTTTGTTGAACAAAATTCTAAGAAGGAATTATTTTGTCTTTAATGGTAGATTTATTCTACAACTTGCGGGGTGTGCGATGGGGTCCGCTGTGGCCCCGTCGTACGCGAACGCATTTATGCATCAGGTTGAGACTAGAATGTTTTATCTGGACCCTACTATCAAGTCTAAGGTAATTTATTTCAGAAGGTACATTGATGATTTGATAGTGTTATGGCAGGGCACTAGAGAGGATCTGATTAATCTGTGGGAGGGTCACAATGCAACCCAGCACCCGGTACAATTTACGTTTGTCATTGATGGTGCCACTGTTAATTATTTAGACGTGGCTATCACCATTAGTCAGGGTAAGCTGTCTACTTCCTTATTTGTTAAGAACACTGATAGGAATATGTTACTTGACTATCGAAGTTTTCATCCTGGTTCATTGAAAAGGGGATTACCCTTTTCACAATTTATGCGGGTTAGACGTATTACATCAGATCCTAGGGATACTGAGATAGCTATGGATAGTATGTTGCATAAATTTGCACAACGGGGTTATCCCCTGAGGGAACTTGAAAAAGCGAGATCCAAGGCTCTTAGTATTCCTCGTGAACAAGCCTTGAGCCCTGTAGTCAAATCCCGCAGTAAGGATAATCATAAATTGCCCTGGGTCAATAGATTTACCACGGCCACTAACAGGAACATTAAAAAGGCTAAAGCATTGTGGCCAATTATACAGACGGAGGGAGCTCTGTCATCATTGGCCCACACTTCACTATTGCCTAGTTACACTAGGGGCCGAAACATTGGTGAACATATAGTTAAACTAGATGTCACCCAATTGACTAGTACACAGGAATCCCACTTTTTGAGAACCAAATTGGGTTGTTTTAGGTGCTTGGGTTGCGCCACCTGCAACACACTTATGATTGGTAATACCTTTAACCATCCCCTTTCTGGGAAGAAGATTCCCATCAAATATTGTCTCACATGTACCTCTACACATGTGGTGTACCTTTTGACATGTCCGTGTGGTCTTGCCTATGTGGGCAAGACCATACGTCAGTTTCGTGAGCGTATGGCTTTACACAGAAGTGCTATAAAAAAAGCTTTGGAGAAGGGCCATAGTGACCAACCCTTTGCTCGTCACTGTTTAGAATATAAACATGGGGTGGCGAGTATTAGGGCTATTTTGATTGATCAAGTCCCTAAGACCATCAGAGGAGGGGATAGGGATCGAGTATTGTTACAACATGAGTCCAGATGGATATATAAACTGGGTACCCTTTCTCCTCATGGCCTGAATGAAAATCTAGGCCTTCAGTGTTTTTTATAAACTTGTTTTATAAACCTCCTTAATATGTATATTACCTTGACATTTAACTGCTTTAATGTAGGTCTAGTTGTTATGTAATAGTGGCGGATACACACGTCAGTACATTAACAGTATATTTTTGAGATATGTCTCATTAAGAATATGGTAGTTGTTATGCATTGCCTTTCTAGGCAGTAGGATCGTTATGCCATGCACTTATTATATGTTTATTGTGTTTTGTTTTTTGTTTATGTTGTAGCTGTCACGGTAACCGCACCACAGAGCGCCATCTGATGACATCACGGGCTGTCAGCGTGGATCACTGTTTACTCCCGGGCTTCCAGCGTGAGTAGCGTCTGGTTACCTAGGTGATGGTGACGTGGCGCGGTTGGATGACGTCAGTGGTGAGCGACGTGAACGCGCTGCTCGGTGACCGGATGCACATTATGGCGCCGTGGAGCAGGTGAGTGGCATTTTATCATGATTGTTTGGTTTTGGGTAGGGTATATATGTCTGTTCTGTGCTCAGTTTGGGTTGTTAAAGCCCTGAGGACGGGGTTAATCCCCGAAACATGTCGGATCAATAAAACTGACTTTTTTTACCTGCATCAGCCTGCGTGAGTGCCGCCCTCATTCTACATTATATATATATATATATATATATATATATATACTTAAAAATATTCAGACAGATTGACAGTTTGCTATCTTCCTTGATCTGGGCCAGTAGGAGAGCGCAGTTGAGGCTCGACATCCTGTCTAGACCAAAAGCGCTGGGTGGCCTAGCTCTCCCTATCTTTAGATTTTATTACTATGCAGCGCAGCTGGCACACGTATGGGAATGGGTGACTGATTCCAATACCCTCTCTATACACTCGCAAGTGCTTCTACAGGAGTATCCTCATGGCTCTCCATTACAGTTGCTTCTCTGTGGGAACCCTAAACTGTCCAAGATCCCTATAATAAAACAGGCCATTCTTATATGGAAACGGGTGCATGTTATCTTGTTGGGCACAGGTATAGACCCAGATACTCCGCTGGACAATGTCCTATGTTTCCCAGAATTGACCCACTTGCAGCCTGGGGCGGTGTGGGGGAGGTGGGGTGTGACGTCCCTGGGACACCTGTATAACAATGGTATATTGAAATCCTTCCTGCAACTCCAACAGGAATACAATATACCCTCTTCTCATTTCTACCGCTACCTGCAATTGAGACATGCGATTAACGTGCAGTTTCCTGATACCCCTCCAATGATTACTGACTCCCCAGTTAAGTCTCTCCTACTGACCCTGGGGAATAGAAACCTGGTATCCAATATTTATACATGTGTACTCCGGTCTCGCTACTCTGACCCGTTATCCCTTCTTAGGATTAAGTGGGAATCTGATCTGGGCTCCATCTCTGATGAGCTATGGGAGGGTGCTCTATGCTCTCCACGATTATCTACCACCACCACTAGATATCAACAAATCTGTTTATTATACACAGAGTATATATGACTCCAGTGCGATTGTGTCACATAGGGGGTACTCATTCTACCAGATGTCCTAAATGTGGCAGTCTGAACGCAGATTTCTGGCATATTATCTGGCTCTGCCCCAAGATGGCTGTATTTTGGTCTGGTGTTATTAACGCCCTGGTGTCGACTGGTATTCCATCATCTGTATGCTCCCCGTTGACGTGCGTGTTATCAGCTATAGAGGATGAAGCCTTGGACCCCCCCGCCAGACGATAAGTAATTAACCTTTGTGGCCTGGCCAAGGTGTGTATTGCCAGACTCTGGCTGGCCAAAGATACGCCCACAGTACGGTCCTGGGTTTCGCTTGTTAATGATACAGCCTCTCATGAAAAATATGTATACTTAGATAGGAAGGCGAGGAAAAAATATCGAGATTTGTGGGGTAGATGGCTTGAGTCCCCATACTCACAGAACCGGTGTAGCTGGGCACTCGCCACTGTAAGCTCCGTGTCTGGGTGTGTGGAGGATTAGACATATGCCGGAGGGCTGGAGTGGGAATGTGACATTAGCTCCAATGCGGGAGAATTGCCTCGCCTTCCGCTTTGATGTTTTCTGGTGCCTGCGACCGGCCACCCCTCTGCCAGTACCTTTTTGTTATGTGATTTGCTGCCTAACTATGTCCTGTTGCCATAGGCGACTTTGTATATAATACCTGAAGGATCTGCGATGACTCGTGACATTATTTCCAACTTCAAAGATATGTGTCCTGAAATCCAAACCTGCACTTCTCTACTGTTATTGTAGTTAATTTTTGAGACCGGAATCTGCGCATTCCCTAGTATAGGAAATGGTTTTTGTTTTGCTGTTTTGTCTGTTGGTTATGTTAAAAAACTGAAAATCAATAAAAAATATTGAATTGAAAAAAAAAAAGTGTGTTAAAAAATGTTGTTGATAGAGATGGGAAAAACTGGGATTGTTTGTTGCCCTACTTGTTAGTGGCCATCAGAGAAGTTCCTCAGTCCTCTACGTGGTTTTCTCCATTTGATTTGTTGTATGGTAGACACCCCAGAGGGCTGTTGGACATTGCCAAAGAGACGTGGGAAGGACAGCCCACTCCTTATAGAAGCGTTATTGAACATGTAACACAAATGCAGGAGAGAATTGCAGCCGTGGTACCTATTGTCAGAGAGCACATGGAACAGGCCCAAAGTGCTCAACAGAGGGTATATGTCACGATCCGGGTATCTGGACGCCATTACTTACCCTTCAGATGCCTCCTAAGGCTGGCTCAGCGTTCCAGGACCGGATCCCATCTGTTATACTGATGTCCACATTCCTGCCTCCTCTCCTGTCACTCTGAGACGCGGTCACCGCAACGCCTGTAACATCCGGAATGGCGTCTCCCGCGGCCTCCGCCGCTGTTCCTGAGTTTCTACATGCAGAATGTCAGAGTGGTGATTACGTCAGCCGCGGCCTCCGCTGTGCCCGCGTAGTTAAATGTGCACTTATCAGTCTGGCGTCTCCTGTCTCTTGTGGCCGGCGCCGCCATTACTGTATTAATTCCCACATGGATTACAAACCAAACTTCCCTCCAAGTGTCTGCATGGGCGCAGCCATCTTGGATTCTGTCAACTGTTCATTTCCACCAATCTGTTGTTTGCAATGTTAATCTGCATAATTGCCTAGCCAATCCCTTCCTTGCTGCAGGTATAAGTAATCTGTGCCTGAGCAAGGAAGGCGTCAGTGCTTTGGTTGTCAAACCTAGTTCCAGTTTGTCTCTTTCCTGTGGTTGTTTTCCAGGTTCCAGATCCTATTTCCAAACCTCCACTAAAGAGACCCGCTCCAGCCTTCCACCTGCGGTGTAGCCTGACTCTCATATCCATTTGGACTCATCTGCTTCCAGCCACAGATCCACCTGCTTACAGCATCCAGCTTCCAGCAGAGGTCAGCTCTTCTTAAAGTGCCGGTACCCTTTTCTGCAGATTACCATTCACCTTTGGTATTATTATTTCACCGCTCTCAAGCTCCACACATCATTCCATATTTCATCGCTCTCAAGCTACATTTTATTATTTAACTGGTTCCAGCCAGTATTCACTCCGTGTCAACATCAGTCTGGTTTCAGCCAGTATCCACAGCAGCCGTTTTACCCACAGCAGCCCAGCTTTTCCTGGAACACCAGCTGGTACGATCCTGGGCTATTTCCATTGCTACAGTCGGGCCTGGTAAGGACTTTCCACCTAGAAGATTATTAAGAACTATCTCATACTACCAGAGCCCTGTGGTCCTTGCCACCCTGTAGTACCCAGGAACTGTATTATTTCCCTGCTGAGTTTTATGTTTTCTTATTTGCTGCTGTGTTACGGAGTATGTCATAATAAACATCATTGACTTTTATCCTGGTTGTCGTGGTCACGCCTTCGGGCAGTTATTCTACATGTTACTTACATGTCTAGGGGTCTGATACAACTTCCCAGGTTCCGTTACATCTCAGCCCCTACAACTGAGGCTGCCTCCCGTCAGCTCAGGCCCTCAGTTGTGACAGTATATAACCGGAGTGCCAAGATACGGGAATTTGCTCCTGGAGATAGAGTTCTTGTTTTAGTACCCACGGTGGAAAGCAAGTTCCTAGCTAAATGGCAGGGTCCATTTGAGATTAGGGAAAAAGTGAATGAGGTTAATTACAAAGTATACCAATCGGGAAAGAGAAAACCCGAACAAATCTACCATGTTAACTTGATCAAACCCTGGAAAGATAGGTTGTCTCTGTCAGCGGAGCCTTGCCCTTCTGTGTCTTCACATCGGTTGCTTCCCGCAGTAAAGGTGTCAGAGACATTATCAGCTGATCAGAACAATCAGGTTAAAGAATTTCTCATCCAAAATAGGGAGATCTTTTCAGAGCTGCCTGGCCGAACGGCCATAATAAAACATGACATTGTCACAGAACCAGGGGTCAGGGTCAATTTAAAGCCATATAGGATTCCTGAAGCTCAGCGAGAAGCTGTTTCTAAAGAAGTTAAAAACATGTTAGAACTTGGAGTCATAGAGGAATCTAACAGTGAGTGGTCCAGTCCCATAGTTCTCATCCCGAAGCCAGATGGTAGCATATGCTTCTGTAATGACTTTCGTAAGTTAAATGCGGTGTCCAAATTTGATGTATACCCCATGCCCATGTGCATGAGCTTATAGAAAGGCTGGGAACAGCCAGGTTTCCCACCACGTTGGACCTGACCAAAGGTTACTGGCAAATACCTTTAACTGATAGCGCAAAAGAAAAAACAGCCTTTTCAGTTCCGGAGGGGCTATACCAGTATAAGATGTTACCCTTTGGGTTGCATGGGGCTCCAGCAACCTTTCAACAGGCAATGGATAAGATTTTGAGGCCCCATAGAAAATATGCAGCTGCCTATTTGGATGATGTGGTAATTCACAGTACGGACTGGGGGTCCCACTTGGTTAAAGTACAAGCAGTACTGGATTCAATCAGAGAAGCAGGGTTAACTGCTAACCCAAAGAAGTGCTGCCTCGCAATGGAGGAGGTTAAATACTTGGGCTTCACCATAGGCAGAGGTCTGATTAGGCCCCAATTGAATAAAATTGATGCTATACAAAACTGGCCTCGTCCAGTGAATAAAAAAACAGATAAGGGCTTTTTTGGGAATAACTGGGTACTATAGACGGTTTATTCCCAATTTTGCAACCACAGCAGTGCCGTTGTCAGACCTTACCAAAGTGAAGCAGTCAAATATGGTGAAATGGAACCCTGATGCAGAAAAAGCGTTCCAAGCGTTAAAAGTGGCTTTGTGTTCACAACCTGTATTGATAACACCAGATTTTTCAAAAGAATTTGTTGTACAGACGGATGCCTCAGAGGTAGGCATAGGGGCCGTGTTGTCCCAAACCAGAGATGGGGACGAACACCCTATCATTTATTTGAGTAGGAAATAAATGGTTATTTGGGAGACTGCGTTATGCAGTCTGTTACGCACTGAATCTGTGATAAGGTTTGGCAGGTTGGTTCTACGGCTGAATTGCTGTCACCGAAGTCGGTGGAGGTCCATTCTTTTGGGAAGATGGGTTTTTCTTGGGCGGATGCCCAAGGAGTCTCGGTGGTTCAATTTTGCCGAGCGGTTTCTTGGTCGGGTTCAAACGCTTTTGCTATGCTTTACAAGTTTGATGCCCTAATTTTTGGGGACCTTATGGTTGCTCATTCGGTGCTGCAGAGTCCGCACTCTCCCGCCCGTTTTGGAGCTTTGGTATAAACCCCATGGTCCTTTTGGAGTCCCCAGCATCCTCTAGGACGTATGAAAAAATAGGATTTTAGTACCTACCGGTAAATCCTTTTCTCTTAGTCCGTACAGGATGCTGGGCGCCCGTCCCAGTGCGTACTGTGTCTGCAGTTATTGCTTTTGGTTACACTCTGGTGGTGTGTCTTCTCTGTCTGGCGGTTGCTACCGTTGTTCATGACATGGTGTGCGGGGTCTTATTTTTGCTTATGAGGACACAATGGTTGTGTTACATATTCTCTCAGCTTGTGGCTGTATTTTGTTCATACCGTTGGTGGGTATTCTACTGAATGCCACATTCTACGGTGTGTTTGAGGTGTGAGCTGGTTTGACACTCACCGTGTTATAACAATAAATTCTTTCCTCAAAATTGTCCATCTCTCCTGGGCACAGTTTTCTAACTGAGGTCTGGAGGAGGGCATAGAGGGAGGAGCCAGTTCACACCCAGTTTAAGTCTTTATAGTGTGCCCAAGCTCCTGCGGATCCGTCTATACCCCATGGTCCTTTTGGAGTCCCCAGCATCCTCTACGGACTAAGAGAAAAGGATTTACCGGTAGGTACTAAAATCCTATTTTTTTTGTTTTAGGGATTCAAAGCGGCACTACTACAGGGGGCACAACTACAGGGGGCACATACTGGGGGCACTGCTACATGGGGCACTGCTACATGGGGCACAGCTACTGGGAGCACAGCTACTAGGGGCACAGCTACTAGGGGCACAGCTACTGGGGGCACAGTTACTGGGGACACAGCTACTGGGGGCACTACTACAGGGGGCACTGCTACAGGGTGCAAATCAACCTGGGGCACAGCTACTGGGGGCACTACTACAGGGTGCACTGCTACTGGGGGCACAACTACAGGGGGCACTGCTACAGGGGGAACAGCTAATGGGATAAAATTAACTGGGGGCACAGCTGTTGGGGGTACAACTACTGGGGGCACAGCTACAGGGGGACTCAAGTACAGGGGGATAACTGTAGGCATGCCCCTTCTCCATGAAGAAGCCATGCCCCTTCCCGATGCCCTTGCTGTAGCCCACACTTCCGTGGACGGGACATACAGCAGGTGAGTAAGAGAGAGAGAGAATAGAGGGTTAGGGACAATCAAATACTTCATCTAAGTTTTAACGGGCTCAGGACAAAACTGTAAATCAAAATTTATATTGCTCTGTGCTACTTTATTTTGTCTTATGATGTTGTGTGCTGTTCTATGCAATTCTCATCCACTAACATGTTATGCTACCTTGACATCAATTTGCATACTATTTGCAGTGGATATGCTATGTTCTGCAACTGGATGATCATGCCTGTTATTTACACTTGAATATTAAAATGTAATAATATTTTACTGGCATTACTGTTACATCTGGGTCTACTCCCTATAAGTCCAGTGAATAGGCTACTGTGCCCTTCATCTTTAGCAGCCATTTTCCTTTAGTAGATACCAAATCAATTTACAGGAATTAGGGTTGGTCCAAGTCGGAAAGAGTCAGACTAATATAGCACCAAATTGGAGTAGCATCCAAGGTTCATAAGATGGAAATATCAAAATTGAGTCCTGATCTATAGAAGGGGTCCACGCCCTAGTCACTCAGATCTTTGTGTTCATTGTTTGGTTTTACTTAACTACATAATTTATTTTTTCAGATGTGGCATTTCAATGCTCAAGTCAGGAACCTCTTTGCTGTTCTGAACTATGAGCGATTTAAGACATCTGACATTATAGGTTCCTCTGTATTTGGTTTGGATGACATCTACAGAAAATGGAAGAAATTTGTTATGGAGTTTCAAGAATCCAACGCAACAAGTGTTCCGTTTTATTTTGTAAAGGTGTGTAGAGCATTTATTTTGCAATAATATATACGAAAAGGTAGGATATCTGCGCTATGTCCTTAGGGCATGATTTAGATTTGGAAGTAAAGGGAAAAAAAAGAAATTGTGCACCTGGGCAAAACCATGTTGTACTGCAGGGGGGCAGACGTAAAATGTGCAGAAAGATTTAGATATGGCTGGGGTCAGTGTCGGACTGGGGCATAAAGGGCCCACCAGGGAAATGCAATCACAGGGGCCCACTAAGGGGCGTTGTCATATGCTGGAAGGGGTGTGGCCACCTGGCCAGAGGGTAGTAGCCAGCCATTATAGGCGCCACCTAGCATAGTATATAATGAAAAAAAAAATTACCTTTCAAATATGGCCAGTTTCACCCATACAGTGGTGTTAAAATAATTCCAGAGATGAAATGTGTATTAATCAATATAAAGACTTTATTCATACTGATAAACATATGCATGAATGACTACAAAAATATTCTAAATAACAGAAAATTAACCAGCAGCATTTGAATTTCGGCACACATTAACCATCATAGCTGTTGTACTTCACAGTTATGGACATACAGTATCTTTACGTCAACACAGAACATTTGATACAAACAACACAAAACATATAAATCCAGTTCCTTGACATTGAAACATAACTCTACATAGCAATAACTTTATAAATATGTAAACATGTATGTAAAAATGTAAACCTTTAAACTGACAAGCATGTGCATGAATAAATACAAAAATAAATATAATTATAAATAACAGAAAATTAAGCCTCAGTGTTTGAGTGATGCCACAAATTCTAACTGTTGTAATTCACAGTTACAGTATGAACATTTTTTATTTTTTTTAGGTTTAAGACAGAACGTTTGATGAAAACACAAAATAAAACTCAAGTTCTTGGATATTCGATGTTCACACTGCACAACAAATCAGTAAACAACCTTTATACTGACAAACATGAATAAATGCAAAATATAATTATAAATAACAGAAAATTAAATATCACTGCTTAAATGTCATCACATACATTAGCCATCATAACTGTTGTAACTCACAGATATAAAGGGATTTTTAAGTAGTTTAAGACCAAGAATGTTTAATGCAAACAGAAGAAAATGTGAATCAACTTCCCTGATATTCAAACTTCAGTTCGGAGTTTAAAATAATGATAAACAAACATGTACTTCACTATACAGACTAGCAAAATACTTGCATATGCTGCCTCCTTCACACTTAAGTAGTATTGTTGAAGTATTATTGGTAATCAATTAAAAATTAAAGAAGCAGCCTTTTGAGAAGGGAAGATGAGTGTGCAAATGTGTCAATGATCTCATCAAATATGAAGCTGCCTGCAATGTCACTTTCAGTATTGAGAAGCAGACCTGATTCTAGCAGTTCCTGGCCTATCATTGATCTCAGTCGAGTTTTTATTATTTTAAGTTGAAAAAAAACTCTTTCACAAGACACCGGTGTACAAGCTAATGTGAGGAGAGTTTTGTAAACTACAAACAGATTTGTATATGCAGCAGAGTGTAGATTGTGATGAAGAGCCGGTAGCAGCAGGTCAGGCAGTTTTCACATGCCTTATTTTTCATATCCAAGGACATTGTGTCCTCATCATCAAGTTCTTCTTCAGTAACACTTGTTATCTGAGGAGAATCTGGATTTTTAAACACAGAATAATTCCGCACAAAATTAACTAGTTCTACTTTAAGTTGAACAATGTCTACCTTGGCCAAATCGGCAACTGTTCTCAGAGCTTCTATTGGGATCTCACTCTGACCCTGCTTCATTTGGGCAAACTGCCTTGGTTCAAAGTAGGTTAAATCCCGAATGAGGCTTTCATTTTTTGAAAACATTCTGTCAATGCTCTCTACTGCTTGATCAAGTACAACATAGAATGTCTGAATTTTTAAACCTTTAAGGGGGTCTTCTATAACTCACCAGGCATCATTTTTTTCCTAGTTCTCCTTTTTCCTGGCAGACTTTTTTGTACTTCGGCACTAACAGAAAGCCCGTCAAGAGAACTATCCACTTTTACAGTAAATGCATTCACTATTACAATCAGCTTGGAAAATGAAATTCTAAGCTTTTTAAGCAGACTCTTGGCAGTGCCAACCATTCGCCAAGCCTGTAATATTTCCAGGCCAGCAGTCAGCAGATAATCTGAAACAAGAGTCACAATTTCAAAGATCTGCATGAACAGAAATGTGACAAGTGATGTTTCGTGTCTTGTCCAGCCATGGAGCAAGCAATTTGCCTCACTAATGATTTTACTTTCAAACTCTGGACACAGTGAAATGTACTCCAGGCAATAAAGTAGAGTGCTCTACAATTCATTAGATTGGTCAGAAGCTGACCCAAAAATTGTACTTAATGCTCTAAGCTTGCTCCACCATCGTGTGTCACCAACTTTCTTTAGTCTCGAAAGTTTTTCCTGCCCATGTCTTTGTTTTGAAACCTGTTCTTTCCACACAGACAATCTTTTGTAAGACTCGGGGAAAAAAACATGCTGTTTTCTCTCAGAGCCCAAATAACGACTTCACTTGAGTTACACATTGAGTAATATCTACAATTACCAAATTGAGAATATGAGCATCTCACCAGGTGTAGACAGCCTTACAAGATTCACTTTTTATGTGTGCCTGTAATCCATTGTAGCACCCACTCATGTTAGCAGCACCATCAAAAGAGCAACCAATAATGTTACTTATGGGCAGAGAGAACATTTCTAGTCGCTCCTTCAGAATTGAAAATAACGCTTCCCCAGTTGTGCTTTTCACATCAACAAGACCAAAGAGTCTTTCAAAAACCATGCCATCTTTGGTGTACCTTAATATAATGCTACATTGTTCCACAACACCAATATCCTGTGTATTTCCACACTAAATTTCACAGCATATTTTACATACTGGCTAACTTTCTGCTTTATCATATTTCCCATTATTATTATCAACTTGTTAACTGTTGTTTTGCTTAAAAATTTTACTAGTCCACTCCTTCCTTTACTTTCTTGTTGGCGTCTTTTCCTGGCCTTGCTTTTTGCAATTGCTTGCTCTATCTGTTTTTCAAGAACAGCATCAAATTTGCCCAAAAGCAGAACTAACTCGAGAAAGTTACCGTGGTTGACTTGACTATTCAGTAATGTATGAGCAGCCTCAGCCTTCCCTCTGTAAGCAAGGCATTGCTTAGCAATGTATAGTATGATAGCAATCAATCGACTGATTACCATGCGATTGTGCTGTACTATTTCTCTTTTTTTTTGTTTGCCAAATTTACATTAATTAAAGTTTCTATGTCACTTTTTCTTTCTGCAGATAAATATGCATTCACAGCTGCTTGATGCTGGTTCGATTCCTCATGTTCCCTAACTCTGCCATTTACATGGTCTTTATTAACCTTCCAGCCAAAAATAAAATTACTTTTTTGAATACTACAAAATGCCATACATGTGGAACAAAAGATTTTTTTGCTGTCAACACAATAAGACAGCCATTTCCTCTGAATGACACTTCCACCAGGTACATGTCGATAGTAGACCTTATGTGCGTGGAATGGCAGTGTATGAGTAACATCTGAGGATGGCTGTACAGGATGAGCTTTCATAAAATGTAACTTAACAGAAACACTGCATAATGCTTCAGGTGCATGAAAAACATTACATTTTTCAGCTGAAGATGGAAGAGGTGAAAAGGATATTTCACTTTCGGTAGAACTGCCTGTATCTTCACCATGGGTTTCAGAAATGCTGGCACCACCAATATTTTCTCCTGAGTATTCTGGTTCACTTATTACAGTAGACAGGCCTTCATCTGCACTAGCTACTGATGCTGCAGCTTCCTGTTGTAGTGTTCCTTCAGGAACATATTGAACTGTTAAATCCACTGACTCCACAGTGATATCTTTTGGCTGCCATAGCTTCTGTTGGCCTGGCGCATTTCCTGCTTCTCTCAGACTCTTTTGTGAAGCCTGCGATCTTTTTACAGAGCCACTTTTATATTTTTCATTTTAGCCACCTCCTCTCCTTTGTCTACTGAAGAAGAACTTCTCTTTGAAGTCATTTTATAGTGCCTAGCAATAATACAAACAGTATTTTTGTTATATGGAATGCACATTGGAGATTGATGCTTTCTATACAGATAGTACCAATGTGGTTCCCCATTAAAATGCATATTAATTCTTTTTATCTTATAACTGCAATGGGTACAGATGACCGCTGGTCAGGATGCCGGTGGTCAAAAGACCGAATGCAGCATCTCAACGGTGAGAATACCGACAGGGGTCTGGTAAGTATACTTCCCCTCCCCCTCTACCCTCCTTCCTGCTGCCTAACTCTAACCATCCCCCCCCCCCCCCCCACACACACAGCCTAACCCTAACTTTCCCTGGTGGTGCCTAAATCTAACCTCCCCACTGCCTAACCCTAAACTCCCTCTCCTAAGCCTAACCCTCCCCAAGTGGTACCTACACCTAACCCCCCTCTCCGCAGCCTAACCTTAATCCCTCCTTCCAATGCAGCCTAGTCTCCCCCTAGTATATAAACCCCCCCCCCATGGTCTAGCCCTAACAGTCACCACATACTTACCATCGGGATGCCAGCAGTTGGGATTCCGACCGATGGCATCCTGAACATATCCCTTCTAATCATCCAAATCATGCTATTTTATTATTTAATTAGTAACAATCTTAATGTAAACAATACCAACATGCTAGAATCCCAAGATTACCAAAATATCTATACTGTACCTCCATATGATAAAGCGATCCCATGTGATGACCACAGAAAAATTATTATGACCATGCCACCTACCATAATAGTACACACCTACCATAATAATACACATACCCGTGCCAACAAGCCATTCCTTCAAAATATAATTCAAATTTAACATGATATGAGGTGACAATATTATTATGAATAAGCAGTCATCATATCTCATAATACCATCCTATGAGCAAAGCAGTGATCATGGCATGACATTATTATGAATTATTTTAAAAACCCATTGCAAAAATGCATTTTTACAAATACTGAAATAGCTACGCAGAGAGGAATATATTCCTACCTGTCACTAATGAGCACTACTGATTCTGGATTCTCAGTCTGTCTGCTGCTGGTCTCCAGCCATATAAGGGCCCAGTCTGTTTTCTGTATTGTACTATATAAGAATATTTCTCAGAAATGCTTTCACCAAGATTGTCTACAACCACAAATATAAATAAATGGAGCTTTTTTATCTGTACAAAATTCTACCACACTTAGGGGATTATTCAGCATGGATTGCAGATTCTGCTGAAAAGAAGAATCTGAAATCCTTTCTTTTGCATTCTGGGGGCCGACCATCGCAGGGCAAGGCTGCCCAGCATGCTGATTGGCAGCCCAGCAATGTGATCGCAAAACAATTGCGATCAAATCGTATGCACAAAATTAATGTCCCCCGGCATCTGCAGCTGGGCTGCATATGCAAGAGGTCCGCCGCCATTTTCATGATCAGAGTGGCTGCGTGTGACAACATGCAGCCACCCCAAACCACAGCTGACCTGCCCTCATTTTCCCCACGCTGTCAATCAGGCAGAGGCGGTCACAGCCAATGCGAACCAATCACATTGGCTGTGCACGCACACACAAGACGGGACCTGCGCGTGCGCAGTAGCACCACAAACTGAGTTATTATGGTCACCTGAATAACCTTAGTCTTTGCACTAAACAAGTCTACAATTCCTTTATTTCTATTGATCAGTCTGTAAAATTTTAACTTGGGGGATGAGTACACAGTATTGGCTCATAGTACTGCCTGCAATAATAAAGCTGGGTACACACCTTAAGATATATCTGCAGATCAACCAATCAGCAGATAGTAGTTCATACACACTGCCCAACCACCACTGCCATCTAAAGATATATCTGTTGTTGAGGACATTGGCCAACTAAGCTTTCCTCTGTACACACTGGCAGATCGTTGTCAGGAAATGTGCCAAATCTTTCTGCAAATTACACAATGGGCTGGCCTTCTACAGAGCACACAGGTAAAGAAAATAGGCCCTCTAGTCTCCTGTTATACTTTGCTGCTGTAACAGCATCTGTATCATACAAGTGTGCCTGCAATTTTGTGTGCTTGCGTGCCTACGCACACACCATTAAAGCCTATGCTGCGAATGCCCGCTGCGACCATTCGTAGCGTGGTGCATTCGCGCTATGTCACGATGCATATTCCCGTGCGTACGCATCACGGAATAGATGAGTGTGGTTACATCTGCAGTACCTCATATCATTTTGCTAAATAAAAATAAAAGCTATATACTTTAACATATACATTAAACAATGATTATATGGGTCAGGGGTATGGCTTTGGGATCCTAAGATGACAGACACATTAGTGCAGCTCTACCTCGATGCCCACTTCAAGCTGTTGTGTATGTGCCTGGGTTACACCAGGAGAGAACAGTAGTATATGCGCCTAGGTTACTCCAGGGGAGAACAGTAGTATATGCGCCTAGGTTACTCCAGGGGAGAACAGTAGTATATGCGCCTGGGTTACTCCAGAAAAGAACAGTAGTATATGCACCTGGGTTACTCCAGGAGAGAACAGTAGTATATGCGCCTGGGTTACTCCAGTAGATAACAGTAGTATATGCACCTGGGTTACTCCAGGAGAGAACAGTAGTATATGCGCCTGGGTTACTCCAGGGGAGAACAGTAGTATATGCACCTGGGTTACTCCAGGAGAGAACAGTAGTATATGCGCCTGGGTTACTCCAGGAGAGAACAGTAGTATATGCTCCTGGGTTACACCGGGAGGGAACAGTAGTATATGTGCCTCGGTTATACCAGGAGAGAGCAGTTGTATATGCGCCTGGGTTACACCAGGAGGGAACAGTAGTATATGCGCCTGTGTTACACCAGGAGGGAACAGTAGTATATGTGCCTGGGTTACACCGGTAGAGAGCAGTAGTATATGCTCCTGGGTTACACCGGGAGGGAACAGTAGTATATGTGCCTCGGTTATACCAGGAGAGAGCAGTTGTATATGCGCCTGGGTTACACCAGGAGGGAACAGTTGTATATGCGCCTGTGTTACACCAGGAGGGAACAGTAGTATATGTGCCTGGGTTACACCGGGAGGGAACAGTAGTATGTTCCTGGGTTACGCCGGGAGAGAGCAGTTGTATATGCGCCTGGGTTACACCAGGAGAGAGCAGTAGTATATGTGCCTGGGTTACACCGGGAGAGAGCAGTTGTATATGCGCCTGGGTTACACCAGGAGAGAGCAGTAGTATATGTGCCTGGGTTACACCGGGAGAGAGCAGTTGTATATGCGCCTGGGTTACACCAGGAGGGAACAGTAGTATATGCGCCTGTGTTACACCAGGAGGGAACAGCAGTATATGTGCCTGGGTTACACCGGGAGGGAACAGTAGTATATGCGCCTGTGTTACACCGGGAGAGAGCAGTAGTATATGTGCCTGGGTTACATCGGGAGAGAGCAGCAGTATATGTGCCTGGGTTACACTGGGAGAGAGCAGTAGTATATGCACCTGGGTCCTGTTTTGTCCAACTGCAAGTGATTCACTCCTAGCCTCAGGTCAGATCATTCCATCCTGCCATTTTGGGCTAATTTTTGCCCAGCTGTCATAGAAATTGTATCTATATCCGTGCAGCTTCATTTATGCCTTTTTCCAGGCTTATGCATCTTAGTTTATTGCATCAGGATTAAAAACTGCATTTTATAGGAAAGAAATACTGCATTCTTCTTTGACTTTCCTCCTGCAGATCCTGTTGTCATATTGCTGCATGGGTTATATGAGAATTTCATGTCTATTTCCCTATATCCTAATGATTATAACAGCTCCAATTCACACAAAGTGTTTCTAATGACACCCATGTCACTAGTGATTATTTCATTGCATATACCAGTATTATTTATCTGCTTTTTGTGTGGCTTCATTTATGCCTTTTTCCAGGCTTATGCATCTTAGTTTATTGCATCAGGATTAAAAACTGCATTTTATAGGAAAGAAATACTGCATTCTTCTTTGACTTTCCTCCTGCAGATCCTGTTGTCATATTGCTGCATGGGTTATATGAGAATTTCATGTCTATTTCCCTATATCCCAATGATTATAACAGCTCCAATTCACACAAAGTGTTTCTAATGACACCCATGTCACTAGTGATTATTTCATTGCATATACCAGTACTATTTATTTGTATCTACAATTATCTTTGACATATTTTCTGTTCCTTACACCAGTACCAATGTACACATATATAAAAAAATTTCTTGATCCGTGTTTCCTTATCCATTTGTATCTATACGGACGGGTAATTTTTATCACCCGTTCCTAATAACTACAGCCTAATTGATCTCCATTTTCCTTTTTAGGGTTTTTTTCACAAATCTATATATCTTCGTTTTTTTCATAAATCTATATATCTTCCTTTTTCGTGGACTCTCATTTGTGATCCAGGGACACAATACCACCGGTGTGGGACTTGATGTCTCCTGCCTAACACAAAAAGCAGATCCACACTGTATCTATAAGACCCAGCTAATTATCCCCCCCTATATAGGTGCACTCTCATTGGACGTCTGACCAAATCCTTCTACTATCAAACCACACTGCTAATGCCCGATCTCGTCCGATCTTGGAAGCGAAACAGTGTGGGCTGAGTTAGTACCTGAGGTGGAGACTCACAGGGAATACTCAGTGTTGTAGAACATCAATCATTGCATATGATGTGTGGTATGTGACTCCAACAGCAGCATCACCATTTGTTCCTATCCTTTTCTTTCTTTACCCTGGTATATCCTTTGATTTGTTTCTATTATTACTCATTGCCATAATAGCTGTTATTCCTTCATTAGGATTATGACAGAATCTAAAATCAATTGACTTAATTGATCTCATTAACACAGATCATCTGTACTGGCCGGGTGAGAAAGGGTTTATGACTTGCAGTGTCTCTACCCCTCTCCATCTCATTTCCTGAGGCAGGACCAGAACATTTTTATCTGGGATCATTCACATCTCCTCAACCAGGGGCAATTATATTCTTAATATTTCCAAATAAATTTTGTTTTATCTGCTGACTAATCAACCTAGTGTTATTCATTCTAGTTACATCGGGAGAGAGCAGCAGTATATGTGCCTGGGTTATACCAGGAGAGAGCAGTAGTATATGTGCCTGGGTTATACCAGGAGAGAGCAGTAGTATATGCGCCTGGGTTACACCGGGAGAGAGCAGCAGTATATGCACCTGGGTTACACCAAGAGAGAGCAGTAGTATATGTGCCTGGGTTATACCGGGAGAGAGCAGCAGTATATGTGCCTGGGTTACACTGGGAGAGAGCAGTAGTATATGCGCCTGGGTTACATCGGGAGAGAGCAGCAGTATATGTGCCTGGGTTATACCAGGAGAGAGCAGTAGTATATGTGCCTGGGTTATACCAGGAGAGAGCAGTAGTATATGCGCCTGGGTTACACCGGGAGAGAGCAGCAGTATATGTGCCTTGACAGTGTTAATAGCAAAATGGTAAAGTTAGATAAACAATACGGTACTTTAATGAATCATATACATAAGAGACTGTGTCTGGAGAGTGTTGCTAACAAATAAGAAGTCACATTTATCATATAAAATATACAGATGCAATTATGAAATAAAAGTCCTAATTACAAAAATGCATGGGATTCTGCTTTTGTGACCTTGGCAGAAATGAGAATAGGTCGCAATAATCACACTAATAACTGCAATAGGCTCAGTGGGCGGGTCAAAATGCACTCTACCAATCAGAAGCAGCTGTAAATAGTCATCATGGGATATTCTGCACCAGTAATCTGGAGCTCACAAGCAATACCCCACCTCACTGGCAATTATTGTATTTTAAGAAGTGGGATGGATACATTTCTCAAATACCACATGCAACGCCTGGGAAACACGGGTGGTGGAAAAACATGAGTGTGTCCACCTTCTTCCATCTACAGTATGCTGCTGCTGTATGTACAGGAACAGCAGGGGCGCCATGTCACAGCACAGACATGGAGAACCTAACCACTGTACTAGGCTGTTGCCAATAGGGGTTCATAAGCTGCTCCACCAATCCTCACAGGCTCTTGTTGTAGTATTAGATTCTGCACAAAACAGATATATAGCCCCAAACATATAGAAGGCGCACAGATGAAGAAAAAGAGAAACCTTGGGTATTGATCAACTGTCAGTTATTGTTAACAATCCCTGTAGATCCAGATCATTTTTTTATGTGATCCTTAATTCGCTGTTAGATGAAATCTCTGTTTAAATCGTGAGTAAATTAAATGAAAGTTACCTTCTGCGCTTGTGGGGTCAAATTAAACTATGAAGCCGAGATGCCAGTTTAAAAGTGTATAAAGATTTAATAACGCACACAAAAAAAAAATCACATTTCTTACACAGTTAAAAAAACATATCAAAGACAACAAATCAAGTGGTTTTCTGCCACCCTAATAATTAGTTAACTTTCATCTCCTGCCTCAGCTATGTTACCCTTTACTTGTTCTATATTGTCAGCTATAAGTCACTGTATTCCTGTTTTCATTATTTCTTTATGTACTCTGCAGATCCCTTGTGCCATATAAAGAATAATAATAACAATAATAATAATAATATGATGCAATGTAATTGTATCAGTGCAGTCACTGAGTTGTTACAAATAGAATTGCCACAATGTTAAACACAAATAGTATCACCTTGGAATAGTATCATTGCCTAAAAGATATGCTCTGACTCATAATTTAGTAGATAGCGTTCTTTCAGGAATGGTGTAATAAATCCTAAACACCTGGGAATTGTTGGGTTAGCAGCAAGTCATGTTTTCTGGTTATCCACATAAGCGCATATGGCAGAAATTAATTTTTGGGATCCATATACATAAGCCACTACAGCCTTAGAGACCATAATGTTTCAATAGGTATAAGTGCTTAGATATCAGTAGAAGTATGGCATTAAACGGCACTTAGATTACCCAATGATAATAGCTAGGGTATGTACAGATTCGGTATTTCAACAGTATGAAGCACTATTGATACCCAAATGTAATTATGCGGGTGTAGATGTGTCCGATAACTTTCTGCAAAATAGTCAATTTCCATATATGTTGACCACAAATTACTTTATAGCCAGTTTTAACTGTAGCATGATGTACACTTAAGCCCAGATTTATCAAGCCTTGGAGAGTGATAAATAGCACAGTGATAAAGTACCAACCAATCAGCTCCTGTCATTTTTAAAACACAACAGGAGCTGATTGGTTGGTACTTTATCACTCTCCAACACTTGATAAATTAGTGCCTTATTTACATAACAGCAGGCTATACATACTTTCTGGTCCGCTACAGAGACTGATCAAATCTAACACTTGTATGAATTAAATAAAATAAAGCAGTCAAAATATAAGACTCACATTTAATTGGATTAACAGTGTAGAATAAGCTCTCTGTGAATGTACAGAATGTTTAAATAAACCAAAGTTCCATTTATCATACAACACACATAACACACATAGAATATACTGTACACATAAAATGCACATTGGTTGGGAAGGGGCAGTGTACAGTGTCCATATATATTTTACATTCACTTCTATTCAGACCTTCCAACCATGCAGTACATCTTCCTCAACACATACTCTCCCAGTGTTCACCCGGGGGATGGCTATTTTCTGACAAAATACAGTTTATAGCCTAACTGGTATATTCAATTAGAGTCGGATCCATTCCGACATGAAAAATTTGTAGGAATGGATCCGACAGGACCTATTCAATGACCATCTTAATCCAACTTTAAAAAAAGTCGGAATGAGATGAAGGTGCTGAAAGGGGGAGAGCAGCGGCTCCAGCAGCATAGCCGGAGGATTGGGCACCGCCACCAGACCTCACAGCAGCGTCCTCCCGGCTCCAGCAAGCGGGACCTGCCCGTGAGATGCGATGGTGCCCCATCCTCCTGCTACGCTGCAGTATACCCTGCTCTCCCCCGTCTCACCGCTGCTCTCCCCAGTCTCCTCCTCTCAGCACCTTCATCTCCATCCGACTTTTTTAAAGTCTGATTGAGATGGTCGGAAATGGGGCCTAAATCTGTCGGATTTGGCCCCATTTCCGACAGAATCACACGGTTCGGCAGCTATTCGCTGATCCACGTGCTTTCCGTCAAGTCGAGTTCCCCGACTTGGCGGGTAAAAAAGCTGATAATTGAATAGGTCGGAATCTTTCAGTGTAATATTTGTGTGTAGGGCCCATTAGTCTCTTTCTCTGAAATAATAGACTTGCATTCTCTGAAAGGGGCAGGATGAAAAGACAAGAGGAGGCGATAAACTGTAACAGGTTACTGGCTCAGGTGACTTATACTGCTGTATAGTGCTGGTGCAGTGGTAAATCATTGGCGAGCATGCCTGATAGGTTTAGATTAGAAATCGGAATAATGTGACCTAATCTTTAATAAAACCTGAAACTGTTACATAGTAAGAACAGTGGTATAGCATGGGGATATGATGCCCGGAGAAAGTGTATGCTACCGCACCCACTTCTATTTTGGAGCAGGTGTTAGTAGCGATCCACAGCTTTTTAGCATACCCCCCTGCACACCAAGATGCTCCTTATACATATTCTCCCATGAGTCTGACCAACCCCTGCACACAAACATGAGCCCTCACTTCACTGCTGTATTATGCAGGGCCCCCCTGCTGCCATTCACTGTATACTGGCTGCACTATACATGGAGCCAGGGTCTCCCTGCTGACGTTCACTGTATATTGGCTGCACTATACAGGGAGCCAGGGCCCCCCTGCTGCCATTCACTGTATACTGGCTGCACTATACATGGAGCCAGGGTCTCCCTGCTGACGTTCACTGTATATTGGCTGCACTATACAGGGAGCCAGGGCCCCCCTGCTGCCATTCACTGTATACTGGCTGCACTACATGGAGCCAGGGTCTCCCTGCTGACGTTCACTGTATATTGGTCACACTATACAGGGAGCCAGGGCCCCCCTGCTGCCATTCACTGTATATTGGCCACACTATGCAGGGAGCCAGGCTGGCTCCCTGCTGACGTTCACTGTATTTTGGCCGCACTATACAGGGAGCCAGGGCCCCCCTGCTGCCATTCACTGTATACTGGCTGCACTATACATGGAGCCAGGGTCTCCCTGCTGCCATTCACTGTATACTGGCTGCACTATACATGGAGCCAGGGTCTCCCTGCTGACGTTCACTGTATATTTGCCGCACTATACAGGGAGCCAGGGCCCCCCTGCTGCCATTCACTGTATACTGGCCACACTATACAGGAACCCAGGGCCCCCCCTGCTGCCATTCACTGTATACTGGCTGCACTATACATGGAGCCAGGGCCCCCCTGCTGCCGTTCACTGTATATTGGTCGCACTATACAGGGAGCCAGGGCCCATCTGCTGCCATTCACTGTATACTGGCCGCACTATACATGGACCCAGGGCCCTGGCTCCATGTATAGTGCAGCCAGGGACCCAGGGGGTGCTGCCGTTCACTGTATTTTGGCCGCACTATACAGGGAGCCAGGGCCCCCCTTCTGCCGTTCACTGTCTATTGGTCGCACTATACAGGGAGCCAGGGCGGGCCCCCCTGCTGCCATTCACTGTCTATTGGTCGCACTATACAGGGACCCAGGGGCCCCCCTGCAGTTCACTGATTTTCATGGGGAGGGTTTACACACACACACACACACACACACACACACACACACACACACACACACACACACACACACGTGTGTACACATATACACTGTAGATTTAGCAAAAATGGTGTCCGGCACTCTAAGGGGAGTTTACTATAAATGCATCACAGCATGTCGCCTACCGCGTAGCAAACAACATGTAACACACACAAACTCATGACATACTTACAAATGCACCCACACGCATAACACACAGCATGTATACATACATCTATACAGACACACACAGTAGCATCCAAACACACAGCTGACCCACACACACAATATACACACTTTATATCACATGCATTGGGTGACCCAAGCATGGTTATAGGAAGTCGCTACACAGCAGTGTCGCAGCTTAAATAAAATAGTCATAACTATTGTACAGATATTTTGCTGTCCTATAAGATGTCACTGGGTCATAAAGCCTGCCACTGAGGTACAACAAACGTGTAGCTGACTGTGTGCATAGTGGGGTGCAGAGATCTTGAAAAAGGTTCCTTCCCCTTCAAAGCTTACTTATACCCCTTTTCCACTAGAGTAGCACGGGTCGCAGCCGTGTCGCCTGACACGGCTGCGACCCGTGCTACAGCCCCCTACAGACAGCGCTCACCAACCCGGCAATTGCTGGGTTGGTGATACGCTAGTGACGCGGCAGGGGCGGCGCTGGGAGATCACATGATCTCCCTATGCACTGTGAACGGGAGCCATGTCGCCTCGACACGGCTCCCGTTCACACTAGACAGCTAGCCGGGTTGAACACGTGTTCAACCCGGCTAGCTACCAGGGTAGGATTCCCGGATCACTTGATCCGGGAATTTGCCGGGGGACCCGTTTCCACTAGGGAAAAACACGGGTAAATGTGCGCCCCCGCGTTTTAAGGAGCTAGTGGAAAAGGGGTATTAGCTGACAAAATAAACACATCCCTTTCATAACAGCCAGCCACCCGGCCCACCCATAATCAGATCAGATAGCGCTCACCCGGCCAGCCAGCATAATTTATAACAGAGATGTCCACATGATGCAGCAGCCATCCCTGATCCCCCAGGGCCCCACCCGACCTGCCATCACCTCTGGCACCCCCTCACAGACGTCTGATGCGGCCAGCCACCCGGGAAGGAAGGGAAATGTCTCCTGCTGCGACCCGCCCGCTGCCCGCCACTGCACGAACTCACTAGCTCCACTCCTCTCTCCAGGCGTACCTGCTGCTCTGCGATCCTTCTCCTCCAGGCGGGATCCTGCAGACGGCGGGCGTGGTGCGCCGCAGCATGACCTGACGTCAGTCAGCTGCTTCCGCACACGATCATCTTCAAACTGACGGCTAAACCACGCCCCCGGCAGAAGTGGGCGTAGATAAAGATGAGCTTGACCCACCGGCGTAACCCCCTGGAACCCCGGCAGGCCAGTCCGAGCCTAGCTGGGGTGTGTACAAACCGAAATCTAAATTGTAGTGTAAAAGTAAAGCTGTCTAACATTTGTGGGCTACATGCAAAAACAGCCAGTATTTACCCTGCACAGATAAAATATAAATGTATTTGCTTTCCTTTGCATGACAATATGGTTTGTTCTAGATTCAAAATTACTTGCTTTTTTTTGCTTTACTTCCAAATTAGAATCAGGCCCTTCGTATTTGGGTAGCAACTACAGGACCATGATAGAGGAATAATCCCAAACCTCTAATAAAGGAAACATTGAATTGAATTGAATTGGACCCAAGTGCTAGCGAAGTATGATTTAAGAGTTTTTTAAACCTAACTGATAGATTAAATCACTATTCAACAGAAAAAACATGTTCGTGTCAACAGAAAAAAAAAAGAATATGTATTTGAACCTCTTTTCCACCAAAACCTGGATCAGACCCCAGTTTTTGAACACTTTCCTGACCTGGGTTATTCCCGGGTCAGCCCCTTTCACACTTCACACGTGTTCAGTGTTTCTGTTCAGCCGGTGCTTGGAGATGACATCACCTCCAAGCTCCAGTCATCCGGCTCTCAGTATGCTTTTAACAGGACCTGGGTTGGATGAGCCAGGTCACCCATTTACATTGCCACATTACCCGGGTCCTTCCCGGGCCTGACCCTGTTAGCTAACCAAGTCTGTTTCCTGGGTTATATTTTTAGGACCCTTTTTTATTGAGCCCCAACCTCGGTATACCTTGCAATAACCCTGGTTATTGCGGCAGTGGAAAAGGTGTATAAATGAATGCTGCAATTACAGATACATTTACATTTTTTATTTTTTTTTGGCTTGTGATATGTGATACTATAGCATTTTGTTAAGTAAATAAGGAGTATTGAACTAGGGGCGTTTTTAGGTTTGCTCAGACTTATCTGCTTTTAATGGGCCAGAGTCACAGGTGGAAACAGACATAGCTGCCTCTTTTGGTGGTCGCCTGTCTATGACTGTATGGAAATTCCCCTGGAAAGTGTATCCATATGTATGAATGTGCAAGGACTGAGATGCCCACTTTCAGCGTCCATACGTGCTTTAATACCACCTGGTGCACCTTAGTTGAAGTACGGGCTCCAGCGTGAACAATTGAGTATCTGAGTACACAAACACTCCAGCGACATGCCCCAGACACTCCCATAATATGCCCATAAAGCAAACTATACCTGTGTAATCTTTGTATAACTCATGCGCCGTAGGAGTTTTGAGGGATTTTTGCGTATGCGCAGTAGCGAAAAATCACTCCACTCCATGAACACCAGCATTGTGTGCAGCTCCGAATCAGGCCCAGAGTGTTTCTCAGCCAGAAGAAAAGGACATAGGACAGCAAAAAAATAGATTAAGTGGTTTATTTTTGACTAATTACCAGCATTTTTACCGGCATTTTTAAACTTGACATTAACATTATACAATGTGCACAGCCTATTTCTGATGCTTTTATAGGTAAAACCGCATTGTGTCATAGAGGCATGGAAAACAAGTTAATGTAAAGAATACATTTCATGCCTTTTACCCATTTTCTCTTACGTCCTAGAGGATGCTGGGATCCAATTTAGTACCATGGAGTATATAGACTGGTCCTTTGGAAGCCACTGGCACTTTAAGAGTTTAATAGTGTGGGCTGGCTCCTCCCTCTATGCCCCTCCTACCAGACTCAGTTTAGAAAATGTGCCCGAGGAACCGGTCACAGCTAGAGGAGCTCCTAGGAGTTTTCTTATTTTTGTTTTCTGAGTTAGTTAGGTACAGGAAGGCTGCTGGTAACAGCCTCCCTGCTTCGTGGGACTTAGGGGGGAGGGGGTAGGAACCAACTTCCTGAAGAGTTAATGTTTCTCTACTCAGCTGACAGGATACTGAGCTCCTGAGGGTGCTGATCTCAAGCCCACAAGGCGACCGCTCACTTCCGCAGCACGGCCGCCACCCCCTAACAGAGCCAGAAGATAGAAGAGTGGTGAGTACAGCGCTGGTGTCCCGGTAAGCGAGTCGCCGGCGGGTATGGCGGCACAAGGGTTGGAGCGCAGTTCTGACAGGCTGCTCTCCTGGAAGGCTCAGCAACATTCACATGTACACACTTGAGCCAGTGCCTTGACCCTACACTGGTCACATTGTTAACAGGAGCTAATCCCGCTGTTAACACACAAAATCCTCAGGCCAGTATAAACAATTAGTGTGGGAAGCCGCGCGGCATTACGGGGGGCAGGGCTTCCTCTCAGAGCGGATACAGCACTCTCCAGCGCCATTTTCTCCCTACAGATACATGGGAAAGAGACGCTGACAGCGAGCGCTGCCCTCCACATAACTCCAGTATACCTCTGCGGTACCAGGGTGTTATAGACGGGGGGAGTGTGTTAATAGTACTAACTAGCCTATTAAGGTTAGCTAGTTAGCACCAGGCTTTTATCATAATAACTGCCTACAGAGGCGCAGTGTGGCTGGCTCCTTAAACTCTGACTCTCTGAAGGTACTCTGGGAGGGAAACCGTGTCTGACATTTTCCTATGTGTGTGTAAGGGTGTATATCCCACATTACCATGTCTAAGGACTCTGCGTCCAGTGCGGCAGAGTGTTTTATCTTCTCCTGAGGAGCCTATTCCATGTACTCAGGACTGCAATATACTGTCTCAGCCTTCTAAATCCGAACCCCCATGGGTGGATTCTTTAAGGGGAATGATATCCCAGATTTCATCAAGGATGTCACATACTGAGAAAGAGACGCAGTTTTTGACAAAATCTGTAGAGGGTATGATGTATTCAGCTCCCGCTACTTTGTCTAAAACCCCACTTACATACCTGCAAAAACATACACTTGCCCAGATAATGCAAGCTGACACTGATGCCGACTCTTGATACAGGGGACGCGGTGATGGGGATATGCAGGGGGGTGATGCATCCCTTGCTAAAGGGGTGCAACTAATGATTGAAGCCGTTAAGGATGTTTTGCATATTTCTGAGAAGGTACCTGAGCAAATAGAGGACTCTTCTTTTACAGATAATAAGAAATCCTCGCTTACCTTCCCTGCTTCTAAGAGTTAAAGTCCTTGGCCAGTATTTACTAAGAATCCGAGTTTGTCCGATTTGTGTTTTTTTTTTCTAAGTCCCAATCCGGGAATTCACTAAGCACCAATCTCGGCAGTGTTTGGACTATTCGTAATGGTTTGAATGACAACGTTCAGAAATACGAATGAATAGACCATCGGTCAAACGCGGCTGTTATTTCATACAATACGGGAATTCACTATTCATTCGTATTTGGGTGTTAGTTTCTGAGTGCTCAAGTGCGGGTCTGTTTTTTTTTCGATTCGTTAAAAAAAGCAGCAATAAAATAGACCTGCTTTTTCCAGTCGAGTTTGGATAACCATGCACGGATCAGTGAGATCTGTGCATGGTTATCTATGGGAAAGGGTCTGTTTAGTGTAAAATCTGAAAAAAAAATTGCGTGGGGTCCCCCCTCCTAAGCATAACCAGCCTCGGGCTCTTTGAGCCGGTCCTGGTTGAAAAAATATGGGGGGGGAAATGACAGGGGTTCCCCCATATTTAATCAACCAGCACCGGGCTCTGCGCCTGGTCCTGGTTCCAAAAATACGGGGGACAAAAAGCGTAGAGGTCCCCCGTATTTTTGAAACCAGCACCGGGCTCCACTAGCCAGGTACATAAGGCCACAGCCGGGGGACACTTTTATACTAGTCCCTGCGGCCCTGGCATTACATACCCAACTAGTCACCCCTGGCCGGGGTACCCTGGAGGAGTGGGAACCCCTTAAATCAAGGGGTCCCCCCCTCCAGCCACCGAAGGGCCAGGGGTGAAGCCCGAGGCTGTACCCCCCATCCAAGGGCGGCGGATGGGGGGCTGATAGCCTTGTGAAAAAATGTGAATATTGTTTTTAGTAGCAGTACTACAAGTCCCAGCAAGCCTCCCCCGCAAGCTGGTACTTGGAGAACCACAAGTACCAGCATGCGGTGGAAAACCGGGCCCGCTGGTACCTGTAGTACTACTACTAAAAAAATACCCCCAAAAAAACAGGACACACACACCGTGAAAGTATAAGTTTATTACATACATGCACACCTCCATACACACATACTTACCTATGTTCCCACGAGGCTCGGTCCTCTTCTCCATGTAGAATCCTCGGGGTACCTGTGAAAATAATTATACTCACATAATCCAGTGTAGAATCAGACCTTTGTATAATCCACGTACTTGGCAAAATAATAAAACGGAAACCCGACCACGCACTGAAAGGGGTCCCATGTTTACACATGGGACCCCTTTCCCCGACTGCCAGGACCCCCCCTGACTCCTGTCAAAGAGGGTCCCTTCTGCCAATCAGGGAGCGCCACGTCGTGGCACCCTCCTGATTGGCTGTGTGCTCCTGTAGTGTCTGTCAGGCAGCACACGGCAGTGATACAATGTAGCGCCTATGCGCTCCATTGTAGCCAATGGTGGGAACTTTGCGGTCAGCGGTTGACCGAAAGTAACCTCACCGCTGACCGCAAAGTTCCCACCATTGGCTACAATGGAGCGCATAGGCGCTACATTGTATCACTGCCGTGTGCTGCCTGACAGACACTACAGGAGCACACAGCCAATCAGGAGGGTGCCACGACGTGGCGCTCCCTGATTGGCAGAAGGGACCCTCTTTGACAGGAGTCAGGGGGGGTCCTGGCAGTCGGGGAAAGGGGTCCCATGTGTAAACATGGGACCCCTTTCAGTGCGTGGTCGGGTTTCCGTTTTATTATTTTGCCAAGTGCGTGGATTATACTAAGGTTTGATTCTACACTGGATTATGTGAGTATAATTTTTTTCACAGGTACCCCGAGGATTCTACATGGAGAAGAGGACCGAGCCTCGTGGGAACATAGGTAAGTCTGTGTGTATGGAGGTGTGCATGTATGTAATAAACTTATACTATCACGGTGTGTGTGTCCTGTTTTTTGGGGGGTATTTTTTTAGTAGTAGTACTACAGGTACCAGCGGGCCCGGTTTTCCACCGCATGCTGGTACTTGTGGTTCTCCAAGTACCAGCTTGCGGGGGAGGCTTGCTGGGACTTGTAGTACTGCTACTAAAAACAATATTCACATTTTTTCACAATGCTATCAGCCCCCCATCCGCCGCCCTTGGATGGGGGGGGACAGCCTCGGGCTTCACACCTGGCCCTTGGGTGGCTGGAGGGGGGGACCCCTTGATTTAAGGGGTTCCCACTCCTCCAGCCAGGGTACCCCAGCCAGGGGTGACTAGTTGGGTATGTAATGCCAGGGCCGCAGGGACTAGTATAAAAGTGTCCCCCGGCTGTGGCACTATGTACCTGGCTAGTGGAGCCCGGTGCTGGTTTCAAAAATACTGGGGACCCCTACGCTTTTTGTCCCCCGTATTTTTGGAACCAGGACCAGGCGCAGAGCCCGGTGCTGGTTGATTAAATATGGGGGAACACCTGTCATTTTCCCCCCCATATTTTTTCAACCAGGACCGGCTCAAAGAGCCCGAGGCTGGTTGTGCTTAGGAGGGGGGACCCCACGCAATTTTTTTCTGAATTTTTAAGACTTTAATCAACTTTTTCAGGTACACAATGAAGCCCTGCACGGATCTCACAGATCCGGCTGGGATTCCTTGTGTTTTGTCAGGCAGTGTTTTACTCATCACTCCCGAAAAACACTGCCTGATATTACGAATCACATCGACATCGGAAAAAACGATTGTGCAAAACTCGGCAGCTTAGTGAATGATCGTATCAGGATTCAAAAAGTTGCAGTAAAATGCACCCGATACCATTCGAGTTCAAACACCCTTCAGAACGGCCAAAACACGAATCTTTGTAAATATACCCCCTTGTTTGAAAAATCCTGGGAAAACCCAGAGAAAAAAATCCAGATTCCTAAAATAATTCTCATTGCTTTCCCTTTCCCTGAAGAGGATAGAAAGAAGTGGGAAAACCTACCTATAGTAGACGCTTCTGTATCTAGGTTGTCTAAAAAGGTGGTTTTACCTGTCCTTGGTTCAACCGCCTTAAAGGAGCCGGCTGACCGCCAGATTGAGTCTACGCTCAAATCACTATACACTGCTACAGGCATGGCGTTAAGGCCCACTATTGCTTGTGTGTGGATTTCTAAAGCCATAGTAAAGTGGTCAGGCATTTACATTCTATGGATAGGGGTGACATTAACGTATTTTTACGGCACATACAGGATTCTGCAGATTTCATGGTGGAGGCCATGAAAGACATTGGCCTGCTTAATGCAAGGGCTACTTCCATGGCAGTATCGGCACACAGAGGACTCTGGCTACGCCAATGGACTGCGGATGCAGAATCCAAGAAAAGTGTGGAGAACCTGCCCTTCACAGGTCAGCACTATTTGGGGACGCATTGGATGCGTGGATTTCCATGGCGACTGCGGGTAAATCGACATTTCTTCAGTCCGCAGCAGCACCGGCTAGGAAATCTTATCCTACACCTACACTGCGGTCCTTTCAGACCGCAAAATGTAAAAAATCCAACCCCCACCACCACCACCACTACCACCATCTATAGAGGAGGTCGGGGAAAATCCAGAAAACCTGCACCCACAGGTTCCCAAGAACAGAAGCCTGGTCCTGCTTCCTCCAAATCTTCAGCATGACGGTGGACCTCCCAGCCTGGAGATCGGGCAGGTGGGAGAGAGACTAAAAGATTTCAGTCACGTCTGGGCTTCATCATGCCTAGACCCCTGGGTGACAGATATTGTTGCCCAGGGGTACAGACTGGAGTTTCAGGAACTCCCACCTCACAGATTCTTCAAATCAGGCTTACCAGTTTCGCTGACAGAAAGTGCTATCCTACAGGATGCCATTCCAAAATTGGTACGAACAAATGTCATTGTTCCAGTTCCACCTCACCTAAAAACCAAGGGTTATTATTCCAACCTGTTTGTGGTACCGAAACCGGACGGTTCGGTAAGGCCTATATTGAACCTGAAGTCACTCAACCCCTACTTGAGGGTTTTCCAATTCAAGATGGAGTCTCCGACAGCAGTGATCTCAGGTCTGGAGGAGGGGGAATACCTAGTATCCCTGGACATAAAGGATGCGTACCTTCACATTCCGATCTGGTTGCCTCACCAGACCTATCTACAGTTTGCACTACTGGACTGTCACTATCAGTTCCAGACATTGCTGTTTGGCCTCTCCACAGCACCGAGGGTGTTCACCAAGGTCATGGCGGAGATGATGCTCCTCCGCAGCAAACGGAGTGAACATTAATTCCAAATCTGGACGATCTGCTGGTAAAGGCATCTTCCAAGGAGAAGCTGTGCAGAGTATTGCACTCTCAACTCAACTACTCCGGGATCATGGGTGGCTCCTAAACCTTCCAAAGTCACATTTGGAACCGACAAGGTGCATTCGCCTACTGGGGAAGATTGTAGCCTCCTACGAGGCTCTACAGTACAGAGGATTCCATGCACGGTTCTTCCAGCTGGATCTCCTGGACAAGTGGTTGGGATCACATTTTCACATGCACCAGCGGATACGCCTGTCGCCGAAAGCCAGAATTTCACTTCTCTGGTGGCTGCAATCTTCTCATCTGCTCGAGGGCCGCAGGTTCGGGATTCAGAATTGGATTCTTCTAACCACGGATGGTTAGAAGATGCACGCCTCAGAGGTTGGGGAGCAGTCACCCAAGGGGAAAACTTCCAAGGAAAGTGGTGAAGTCAGGAATCTGTTCTTCCAATAGACATTCTGGAACTAATGGCCATATACAACGGCCTTCTAAAAGTGGCACATCTTCTGCAAGATCAAGTCATTCAGGTTCAGTCGGACAACGTCACAGCAGTGTCACAGGCAGGGCAGAACGAATAGCAGGGCTGCAATGTCAGAGGTAACAAGAATCCTCAGGGCAGAAAGACACGCGCTGGCGACGATCTTCGTTCCGGGATTGGACAACTGGGAAGCGGACTTCCTCAGCAGACACGATCTCCATCCAGGAGAATGGGGCCTCCACCCGGAGGTATTCGCAGAGGTAACTAGCCGATGGGGTGTACCCCAGATAGACATAATGGCCTCTCGCCTCAACAAAAAGCTTCGGAGGTACTGTTCCAGGTCACAAGACCAACAGGCAGTGGCGGTGGACACCCTGGTGACTCCGTGGGTGTTCCAGTCAGTGTATGTGTTCCCTCCACTTCCACTCATCCCAAGGATTCTCAAACTAATAAAAAGGTCAAGAGTTCTGGCGATCCTCATTGCTCCGGACTGGCCAAGAAGGGCTTGGTACGCGGATCTTCTGGCATTACTGCTGGAGGATCCGAGGCCACTTCCTCTTCGCGAGGACCTTCTACAACAGGGGCCGTTCCCCCATCAAGACTTACCGCGGCTACGTTTGACGGCTTGGAGGTTGAATGCCAGATATTAGCTCTGAAGGGCATTCCGAACAAGGTTATTCCTACTCTGATCCAAGCTTGGAAGGGTGTAACGTCCAAACATTACCATCGGATTTGGAAAAAGTATGTGTCTTGGTGTGAATCAAAGAAGTTTCCCACGGTGGAGTTTCAACTGGGACGTTTTCTCCTCTTTCTGCAAGCAGGTGTGGATGTGGGCCTATGCTTGGGCTCCATCAAGGTACAGATTTCTGACTTGTCCATTTTCTTCCAGAAACAATTGGCTGCTATCCCTGAGGTCCAGATTTTATTGAAAGGAGTTCTTGCACATCGAACCGCCCTTTGTGCCTCCTTGGGATCTTAATGTGGTGCTGCAGTTCCTGCAATCGGATTGGTTCGAACCTTTACAGGAGGTGGACGTGAAGTTTCTTACTTGGAAGGCGGTCTTACCTGCGCGACTTGTGTCAGAATTGGGGGCATTGCCGTACAAGAGCCCCTAATTGATTTTCCATGAGAATAGAGCTGAGCTCAGAACGCGTCAGCAATTTCTCCCTAAGGTTGTGTCGGCTTTTCATATCAACCAACCTATTGTGGTGCCAGTGGCTACTGACACCTCGATTACCTCAAAGTACTTGGATGTTGTGCGGGCTTTGAAAATATATGTGAAGAGAACTACTCGTCACACGAAGTTGGACGCACTATTTGTCCTGTATGATCCCAACAAGATTGGGTGTCCTGCTTCTAAGCAGACAATTTCTCGCTGGATCAGGCTGACCATCCAGCATGCTTATTCTACGGCAGGATTGGCGATTCCAAAGTCTGTTCAGGCCCACTCTACCCGTAAAGTGGGTTCTTCCTGTGCGGCTACCCGGGGTGTCTCGGCTATTTAGCTTTGCTGAGCGGCTACTTGGTTAGGGTCGAACACATTTGCTAAGTTCTACAAGTTAGTTACTCTGGCCTTTGAGGACCTAAAGTTTGGTAAATCAGTTCTGCAGGAACCTCAGCACTCTCCCTCCCGTACTGGGAGCTTTGGTACATCCTCATGGTACTAAATTGGACCCCAGCATCCTCTAGTACGTAAGAGAAAATAGGATTTTAATTATCTACCGGTAAATCCTTTTCTCGTAGTACGTAGAGGATGCTGGGCACCCGCCCAGTGCTTCGTATTCCTGCATTGTTACTTGGTTAAGTTTGTTGGTTCAGCCGTTGCTGAATCGTTCCATGTTGGTTAGCTTGGCTTTCCTTTTTGTTATGTCTGAGCTGGTGTGAATCTCACCACTATCTGTGTATTTCCTTCTCTCGAAGTATGTCCGTCTCCTCGGGCACAGTTTCTAGATTGAGTCTGCTAGGAGGGGCATATAGAGGGAGGAGCCAGCCCACACTATTAAACTCTTAAAGTGCCAGTGGCTCCTAAAGGACCAGTCTATACACCATGGTACTAAATTGGACCCCAGCATCCTCTAGGACGTAAGAGAAAATGGGTAAAAGGCATGAAATGTATTCTTTACATTAACTTGTTTTCCATGCCTCTATGACACAATGCAGTTTTACCTATATGGTACTAAATTGGACCCCAGCATCTTCTACCGACTACGAGAAAAGGATTTACCGGTAGGTGATTAAAATCCTTTTTTCCTATTACCTGCAGTATGACTAAACCATACCTCCCAACTTTCTCTTTGACCGAAGAGGGACACACGCGCGATGAAGCCGCGTGCGCTCCCAAAAGGGGGTGCGGCCTATGGAAAAGGGGTGTGGCTTCGTGGGTGGTCACGATCGCGAGCCACGCCCCCGTTTTCGTCACAGCGTCTATTCACCGCTGCTGAGTGCAGGAGCCTCCCAACTGCCCCCCCGACCGCGGGACACTGCAACCTGCGGGTGGGACAGTCCCAAAAAAAACGGACTGTCCAGTGAAAATCAGGACAGTTGGGAGGTATGCTAAACTTAACTTACTTATGACTTTAACCTGTAGCTAAAGACCTAGTTACATACAAGAGCAAGAAAGTACTTTGTTGGACAGATTCAATTATGAACATGGCTCTAGGGGGTCGGTGTACTAGCCTTGGAGAGAGATACATTGTACAGAGATAAAGTACCAGCAAACCAGCTCCTAACTGTCATTTTTAAAACACAGCCTGTAACTTGGCAGTTGGGGGCTGATTGGCTGGTACTGTATCTACATCCTCTTTATCTGTCTCCAAGGCTTTGTACATTGACCCCTAAGTGCAATATTGGCTGCACACTAACTGGCGGTTACAGTAGAGTCTGGATGCTGTCAGCTTCCCGACAGACGGAACCCCGGCATTTGAAATACAGACGCCGGATCCCGTCCACCGCAGGAACACCGGCGTCTAAATCCCGTCAGGACTCGGTGTTCGCAGCATCTAAATACCGACGCTCAGAATCCCAATCCTTCTGTAAATTTCTAATTATTTCTAAATAAACATTTCAAATGCCAGCGTTAATATATGCTGCGGACGCATTGTGCATCTTATTACCATATACGATAAAAGTGCGCTGTACGTCGCAAACACTATATCCCTTAAGAGAAAACAAGCAGTCGCACACACATTGTAGGCTGAGGTCCAACGCTCAGAGATGTATATATTTGATATTAAAAGGATATGCATACAATATAACATATGTATAGTATATATATGGTTATAGAGTTACAATTACACAAGAAGAAGTTGTAGTTACATAAGGATCAATTACAGCCAGCATACTTCACCCTATTTGCTCAATGCACAGTCCGCTCCATCTTTGAATCTGCGCCAACAGCAATGAAAAAACGAGTTTTATGGTAAGAACTTACCTTTGCTAAAACTTTCTGCGAGGTACACTGGGCTCCACAAGGAATGGACAATGGGGTGTAGAGTAGGATCTTGATCCGGGGCACCAACAGGCTCAAAGCTTTGACTGTTCCCAGAATGCATAGCGCCGCCTCCTATATCACCCCGCCTCCCTGCACAGGATCTCAGTTTTTAGTTAACCAGTTCAATGCAGTACCAGTTAAAGAGACGACAATGGTTAGTAGCCACAATACCGCACGACAGGAGACGTGTCAGCGGCTAATGCCATACCAACCCAAAGAAACTAAGTGCGTCAGGGTGGGCGCCTTGTGGAGCCCAGTGTACCTCGCAGAAGGAATTTTAACAAAGGTAAGTTCTTACCATAAAACTCATTTTCTGCTGCTGGGTACACTGGGCTCCACAAGGATTGGACAATGGGGATGTCCTAAAGAAGTTCCTTATGGGAGGGGACGCACTGTAGTGGGCACAAGAACCCGGCGTCCAAAGGAAGCATCCTGGGAAGCGGCAGTATCGAAGGCATAGAACCTTATGAACGTGTTCACAGAGGACCACGTAGCCGCCTTGCACAATTGTTCAAGGGTCGCACCACGTTGGGCCGCCCAAGAAGGTCCAGCAGACCGAGTAGAATGGGCCTTAATGTGATCAGGAGCAGAGAGACCAGCCTTCACATAAGCATGTGCAATCACCATTCTAATCCATCTGGCCAGAGTTTGCTTGTGAGCAGGCCAGCCACGTTTGTGAAACCCAAACACAAAAAAAAAGATAATCAGATTTCCTAATAGGAGCAGTTCTCTTCACATAGATACGGAGAGCCCGTACCACATCCAAAGACCGCTCTTTGGGAGACAGATAAGGAGAAACAAGTGCCGGAACTACAATCTCCTGATTAAGGTGGAACGAAGAAACCACCTTAGGTAGATAGCCGGGACGAGTCCTAAGAACCGCCTGGTCACGGTGAAATATCAGATATGGGGAACTACAGGACAAGGCACCCAAATCCGACACTCTTCTATCTGAAGCAATAGCCAGCAGAAACACCACCTTAAGGGAATGCCACTTAAGGTCAGATGAACCAAGAGGTTCAAACGGAGACTCTTGTAACTCCTCCAAAACTACCGGCAAGACCCAAGGAGCCACAGGCGGGACATAGGGAGGTTGGATACGCAACACGCCCTGAGTAAAGGTATGCACATCAGGTAAGGTCACAATTTTTCTCTGAAACCACACCGACAAGGCAGATATTTGAACCTTGAGGGAGGCCAGACGCAGGCCTAAGTCCAGGCCCTGCTGAAGAAAAGCCAACAACTTGGCTATACTAAACTTGGAAGCGTCATAATCATTAGATGCGCACCAAACAAAGTAAGAATGCCAGACACTATAGTAAATCCGAGCCGAAGCCGGTTTCCGGGCCCGCAACATAGTTTGAATGACCGCCTCAAAAAACCCTTTAGCCCTTAAGACGGAAGCTTCAAGAACCACGCCGTCAAAGACAGCCGGGCTAGGTCCTGGTAGACACAGGGGCCCCGAACGTTGTGGAAGTAGAATTGGACGCCTTGCAGGTCTTAGAACCAGTGCCGTCTGGGCCACGCTGGAGCTATGAGAAGCAGAATTCCTTTTTCTTGCTTGAACTTCCGAATTACCCTGGGCAGGAGTGACACTGGAGGGAATGCGTACGGCAGCCGAAACCTCCACGGTACCGCCAGCGCATCCACGAATGCGGCTTGAGGATCCCTTTTCCTTGCTCCGAAGACCGGAACCTTGTGATTTTGTCGAGACGCCATCAGATCTACGTCTGGAAGGCCCCACCTTTCCACTAGGAGTTGAAACACTTCTGGATGGAGGCCCCACTCGCCGGCATGCACGTCCTGACGACTGAGAAAGTCCGCTTCCCAATTCAGGACTCCCGGAATGAATATTGCCGATATTCTGCCCACTGTAGAATCCGTTAGACTTCCTTCATTGCTAAGCGGCTTCGAGTGCCGCCTTGATGATTTATGTAAGCCACTGTGGTGGCATTGTCCGACTTTACTTGAACAGGACGGTTCTAAATTAAATGCTGGGCTAGGTTCAAGGCATTGAAGACCGCCCGCAACTCCAGAAAATTGATCGAGAGGAGGGACTCCTCCTTGGTCCACCGCCCCTGAAGGGAGTGCTTCTCCAGCATCGCGCCCCAACCTCTTAGACTGGCATCTGTCGTCAACAGGACCCAGTTGGATATCCAGAACGGACGGCCCCTGCACAGTTGTTGGTCCCGGAGCCACCAGAGCAGCGACAGATGGACCTCCGGAGTCATTTGAGACCTGATCCGGTGAGGCTGGCCATCCCATTTGGCTAGAATCAGCCTCTGGAGAGGGCGAGAGTGAAATTGAGCGTACTCCACCATGTCAAATGCTGACACCATGAGGCCAAGCACCTGCATCGCCGAATGTATTGACACTAGCGGACGAGATAGGAAGCAACGAATCCTGTCCTGAAGTTTCAGGACTTTCTCCTGAGACAGGAACAACCACTGGTTGTGAGTGTCCAATAGTGCTCCCAGATGCACCATGCTCTGAGCAGGGATCAGGGATGACTTCTTCCAGTTGATGAGCCATCCGTGGGCTTGCAGAAACCGGACCGTCACATCTAGATGACGCTGGAGAAGTTCTGGGGAATTTGCCAGGATTAACAAGTCGTCCAAATACAGCAGTATCCTGACCCCTTGACGGCGGAGTACCACCGTCATCACCGCCATGACTTTTGTAAAGACTCGCGGAGCCGTTGTTAAACCAAAAGGTAATGCCCGAAACTGGTAATGGCAGTTGCCAATCGCAAATCTCAGGTATTGCTGATGAGACGCTGCTATAGGAATATGCAGGTAAGCATCCTGTATATCCAGGGAGACCATGAAGTCCCCAGGTTCCAAGGCCAGAACTATAGAGCGAAGGGTTTCCATCCGGAACTTGGAAACCTTCACAAACCTGTTCAATGCCTTGAGGTTGAGAATGGGCTGGGAGGACCCATTCGGTTTCGGGACTAGAAACAGCGGAGAATAGTACCCCCGGCCCCTCTGCGCAAGAGGCACCTGTACTACGACTCCTGTATCCAGGAGGGTCTGTACCACCGAATGTAGAGTGTTTGCCTTTGTCTTGTCCAACGGGACATCTGTCTGGCAAAATCGATGAGGGGGTCGGTTTTTGAAGGCTATGGCGTAACCTCGAGTGACTACTTCCCGTACCCAGGCATCTGAAGTGGTCTTCAACCATTCCTGGGTATACCCTAGAAGCCGGCCCCCCACCCTGGGATCCCCCAGAGGGAGGCTCGCCCCATCATGTGGCAGGCTTATCTGTCTTGGAAGCTGGCTGACGGGCTGCCCAGGCTCTTTTGGGCTTAGGCTTACCAGGTTTGGAAGTGCTGGCCTGCTTGTTGTAAGCCTGACCTTTTGCTTTACTGAAGGACGAAAGGTGCGAAAGGAAGTACTTTTAGCCTTCAACACAGAAGGAGCAGTACTTGGCAGACAGGCAGTTTTGGCAGAAGCCAAATCAGCCACGATCTTATTTAAATCCTCCCCAAACATAATATCTCCCTTTAAAAAGGAGTACCTGCAGGGTTTTTCTAGAGTCCAGATCCACAGACCAGGATCTCAGCCACAATATCCGGCGAGCCAGGACTGACGTAGTAGAGGCCTTGGCTGCCAGGATACCGGCATCAGAAGCCGCCTCTTTAATATAATGAGAATCTGTGACAATAAGACAAGCATTGTCTAGCATGGTCAGAGGAGATTTCAGCATCTAACTCCAAGGCCCATGCTTCAATGGCCTCTGCAGCCCAAGAAGCTGCAATAGTGGGCCTTTGTGCAGCACCCGTGAGGGTGTAAATCGCTTTCAGACAACCCTCCACACGTTTATCCGTAGGCTCTTTTAGAGACGTGACGGTGGTGACCGGTAGAGCTGAGGAAACCACCATCCTAGCCACATGTGAGTCCACTGAAGGAGGCGTTTCCTAATTCTTAGACAGCTCCGGCGCGAGGGGATAGTGAGCCAGCATCTTCTTTTGAGGCACAAACTTCGTACCCGGGTTTTCCCAGGGTTCCTGACGTATATCAATTAGGTGGTGAGAGTGAGGTAAAACTTGTTTAATCACCTTCTGACGCTTGAACCTATCTGGTTTCTTAGGAGTAACGGATGGCTTGGGATCATCCGTAATCTGTAAAATTAACTTAATAGCCTCCAAAAGATCAGGAACATCCACATGTGAACCACCCTCCCCATCAGCCGTATCTGAGTCAGAACCTGTGGGGTCAGTGTAAGTGCCGTCTTCATCCGACGAGGTGTCAGTGACAGCAGTGGATTGTGAGGAGACAAGCGCTCGCTTAGAGGACTCCGTGGACGTAGGCGAGCGACGGTCAGACTTTTTCAACTTCTTTATTTGAGCAGATAAATCGTCCGCCCACGGCGGGTTAGCTGCAGCGACCACAAACGGTTGCACCGACATTGGGGGTCCCATAGGGGGTGTTAGTTTATGAACTAGCGTATGCAGAAGCGTGGAAAAAGCGGCCCACGGCTGGTCATTATTTGCCCCCGTTGTCACCGTCCCACAGGGGGGCAAGGAGCCCCCAGAACCAGAGCCCAAAGCTGCTATATTCTCCTCATAGATATCTGCGGCTTCAGCAACACCGGCAGTGTGTTCCGCCCCAGAACCGTTACCCTCAGAAGCAGACATGATATAACTTACAGTATCAGTTAACACAGTACAATTTGTCAGCAGCACGATACCTCTAGCCCAAACCCCTGCGCAGTGTAGTCAGCACCAACAGAGATAAAGGAGAGATATGGTGACTAAATCACAGAGAAAAATACGTAATACAGTATATCTTTGTGAAAATCCTATATTAGATAAAACCTGACGCACCAAGCCCCCTCAAGTTATAGAATATAGGGATAGCAGGTTGAGTGAAAGACACGAAATGGACACCACTCAGCTATCAAATGCACACACAGTCACAGTCTGTACAATGCAGAGGTTATTACTAACATTAATACTGTACTGGACTAGCTTACACAGCTATATAACAATAGATATAACAGTACACAGTAAAAACTGGATGTATATCACAGGGTAATTGTACTCGGAAACCCTGACTAAGTGCACTCTTTCTTAACTAACACTGACTAAAAAAGACAGGTAGAATACTTAAGTGTCTTGTAAAGTCACAGCACTGACAACCAGACGGCTTTACATAGGAGGATTTGCCCAAGCATTCCCAGGAACAGTGAGCTGAGGGATAATGGCGCCGCAGACACTGCCAGGGAGTGAGGGAGAGACAGATATGCAGCTCCAGGGCGGGAACATTTGCAGAAAATAGCACCCTGGGGCTGGGGGAGGGGCTTCAGGTCCAAGTTCTATCCCCCTGCTGGCAAAACCATTGGGTACTGCGGGCTCTAATAAAACGGTTTATAGAGAACCTGACCTGTCCCTTGCCCTGGTGATCTAGTGGGATCGCCTGTACTGCCACAGTGTCCAGCGCGCGCGGCCCGCCTCCCAGTGACCGCGCCGGATCGCGATAAAGACCAGGTACCGCAAGCGGGACCCACTTACCACCTCCAGAAGCGCGGCCATGCGATCCCGGAGAGCCCCCGTCGTGTGTGCCTGACAAGAAGAAAACCGGAGCCTCCTGCTGTAGTTACCCGGCAACCAGGGCTCGGGAGTGTACAGCGCCGCTGGGGAGAGCCGGAGCTGCAGCCGTAAATGTCCACTGACATGTAACACTGCTGCTGCCATTGAAATTTTCACTTTTTTCCTCAGAAAAAAAGCTCTTCTTAGGGCTGCCTGGAGCAGCCCCTCTGTTAAGTGCCTGCTACTGCAGCACCAACTACAAAACTGAGATCCTGTGCAGGGAGGCGGGGTGATATAGGAGGCGGCGTTATGCATTCTGGGAACAGTCAAAGCTTTGAGCCTGTTGGTGCCTCGGATCAAGATCCTACTGTACACCCCAATGTCCATTCCTTGTGGAGCCCAGTGTACCCCTGCAGCAGAAACAGAGCTTCCAGGGTGAGGGGAAATACCTATATACTGTGCATTGGGGGAGGTACATGTTTGGGACTGAGTCTTCTGTTATTGGTCCAGGGGAGGGAGATCTCTCATTCATGATGTGTTATTGGTCAGTTCATATGCAAGCAACGTCCAGCCTTGAAGATGCCATCATAGGGATTAGCCATGCTGTCTTTCAGAAGTTCTTTGTTCACTTTAGAATTGTGGCTTCATATTCATACATTTAATCATAACTAATCGTTGCAATGTGCTACAATCTACCTATTGCTATCAAATTAACACACCCAATCCCCTGATCATTTTGACATCAAACATGACATGTTTATCTTGTTCCGTTCCAATAATACATATATATCTGATGTTAAACTCTATTATATAATTTAATACATAATGATGCTAAACATGTTTTGTCTGTGTGTTGTATGAATATGTTGTATATGTCTTTGTGGCTTCTCTGTGCGAATGCGTATGCTACCGTATATGTGCAAAACGCACGAACAGAGACCCATCTGTTTGGAGTTTGTATGTGGTGTGTATGTAATATTTTTTACTTCGATACTTCTTACAGTGGAACTCGCTTGCGCCCTGCCGCGCACGGGGGAGGGAGAGTAGGAGTTAGGGTTCAGGGATGGGAATGTTAGGGTCAGGTACCAGGGAGGGAGGGTTAGTGGTAGGCACTTAGCAGGGGAGGTTAGTGTTAGGAACCAAATGGGGAGGGTAAGGGTTAAGCACCAAGCGGGGAGGGTTAGGGTTAGGCACCCACAAGGGAGGGTTAAGGTTAGGGTAGGGACCAGGTGAGGGTTAGGGGGCTTACTGGGGGGCTGTCGGGATTCTGATGGATGGGATGCCGCTGTCTGTATTCTGACTGCCGGCACCCTGTCCATTGGGAAATCATACTGCATCCATAGAGCTTCCAGTGTTTTTTTCTGTTGGGCTTCTTTAGGTTGCAAGCTGAAATTACTTTAAATTGCAGAACTGCGGTCATTGGTGTACATGAGCTGACATTTTCCGTATAGATGCTCTGTGAATCTTGTGATTTGACTTACCCCAAAGGTCCCAGCAACCGTCATTTCCCTGTTGTTGTTGTTATTACCACTTTTTTTTTGTGAAGCTGCTTAGGCTTTGAGTAATTTGGGAGCTTGGTCACACAGAAAAATAGGTAAAACTGCATGAAAACTAATTTGTGCTTCAGCTGCGTTTCAGTGATGATTTCACATCCACTTTTCTTTTTTTTTCAAATATTTTATTAGAGAACTGCACATGTTATACAACAGAGAGTGCATGTCATACAGAAAACATGAACAGTAATAATGCAAGGTACAAAATATAAGCAATAAGCATTACAAACAGCTTAACTCGTTTCACGCAGAGCATAATCAAGAGTCCACTTGTATAGAAGGATAGAAAAGAAAAACATAGACAAACAGGAGGAGCAGTAAACAATTGCATAATGGATATTTAGTTAGAAAGGAGAGCTACCTGAAGCGAGGGTTTCCAAATGATCACATCCACTTTTCATGCATTCCACTTACACAGTGCAACCTATTGCCTTGGTAGTATAAGTCATCACATAAGATATTGGGTCACATTAAAATGTTAAAATGCAGTGGTGGGAATGGCACCATTGCTTTTAATTTGAAAATCTTTTATATCTAGATTATTTTCAGATTAAGTTATTACAATATGCTTTTTCTCCATATTTTTAAGATACCATAAAAATAGCACTAGACATCACTAGAAAACAGGTACAGGACCACAGAACTATGGGGGTCATCCAGACCTGATCGCACACTAGGTTTTTTCCACTGCTCTGCGATCAGGTCTGAACTGCGCATGCCTATGCACTGCAATGCGCAGGCACATCGTTGAAGTACAAAGCGAGATCGTTGCCTAGCGATGGATTGTACGAAGAATCTGTTCGCATAGCCGATCGCAAGGAGATTGACAGGAAGAAGACGTTTATGGGTGTCAACTGACCGTTTTCTGGGAGTGTTTGGAAAAATGCAGGCGTGTCCAAGCAGTTGCAGGGCGGGTGTCTGACGTCAATTCCAGCCCCGTACAGCCTGAAGTGATCGCAGCGGCTGAGTAAGTTCTGAGCTACTCAGAAACTGCACAAAACCTTTTTTGTACTGGCCGGTTGCACATGCGATCGCACCCTTGCAAAGCAAAAATAATGTCCCCTATGGGCGGCGACTATCTGCTCGCAGCAGTGCAAAAAAACCCTAGCGAGCGATCAGGTCTGAATGACCCCCAATGTCTCATAGAAAAAAGAGTGAGCATACTGGTTTACTGCACACCACACCAGAAAAGATCAGATGATGCTTATGTACCTACTCTTCAATTACTAGTTCGTTATATTGTCATCTAAACTGTTTGTGGAATTAATGACCGTTTTCATATATTATTCTACTGTACTAGAATTTATAAGCACAGTATATTCTTTATTAAAACATTTTAAAATCTTATATGCAGGCATTTTGCTTTTATTCTTTAGGCGCCATTTAGTAATTTACCGTACATTGTGTGTTCATTTCTAGACTGATGTGAAGAGGGCATTTGATACCATTCCCCATGCAAAGCTTAAGGAGGTGATCTCAAAAGTAATAAATCCAGACATTGAAGAAGTTTATTGTATACGCCGCTACGCCATGCTGTGGACGGACTCAAATGGCTGGATTAGAAAATCTTTCAAGCGACATGTAAGAACTGTTTATGATTTTAAAATTCAGTAAAATTTTTGTTTGTATATTAATGTATTATTCCTCTACTAATATAATAATGACAACTGTATTGAATGAAAGGAAATCAAAAGGCAGGTGTACACACTGGATACAGGAAAGTGTTTATCAGTTGTATTGCAGAACTTTTTAAACATTTGTATACTGATTTATATATATATATATATATATATATATATATATATATATATATATATATACATCCAAAAGTAAAGGAGCACTCACCAGTCTTCAAAAGCAAGTTTTCTTTATTTTCAGTGGATCATATGAAACAGGGGTGTATCGACGTTTCGGTCCCCAGTTTGGACCTTTTGTCAAGAACATCTAGTATTGGAAATAGCCCCTATTTATACCCAAATGTGGCCCTCCCACCAATCATCCAATTAGAGGGATCCCAAATTTTATACATTAAAATACAAACATAGTACAACAAATACAAACAAGACTTACTAACATATAACAATAAATGTGCAAATCTTACTTTAAAATCGTATATCCATTGTGAACCGCCATATAGAATGCTATAATCACTACAAAAGCGGCGTGCGTTCCACTGCGTCCCGTACTTCCGGTCTGTGGAACGCACGCTCCGGTCACATGACCGGAAGTGTGTATTGAAAGCTAGTGTAGATAAACTTAGAGTGCTCTGCAGATCTCAGTACTTCCTGTCTCTGGAACGCACGTTCCAGTATCTTATCAGGAAGCAATAAGTTTATGTAAACAATTGCCTCCGTTATGATAGTGGTCAATAGTCTAAAACGAGATATTAAAGAGTATTAGACTGCTGTGATTATTACAGAGGCAGCGTGCGTTCCACTGCGTCCCGTACTTCCGGTCTGTGGAACGCACGTTCCGGTCACATGACCGGAAGTGTGTACTGAGAGCTGGTATAGATAAGCTTAGAGTGCTCTGCAAATCTCCGTACTTCCTGTCACTGGAACGCAAATTCCAGTATCTTATCAGGAAGTGATAGATATATATAAACAGTTGCCTCCGTTGTCATAGCGATCAATAGTCTAAAACGTGATTCTAGGAGCATTCATATATTAGCAAGTATCACCATGGATATATGTAACTCAAACAAGGCCATATTTGGCTAATATTACAAAGACTCTGGTATGATTACATTCTAATAGTGTAATACTATACTATTGTTATCTAGTTTATCTGTTAACAAACTTCAACAATTAAGGGCATGGGCACAGACCATCCTTATTATGGAAATCCAAAGTCGCAGAAAAAATATATGATAATAGGAAAAGCAAAAAGTAAAAAGTAAAAAATAAAAAATATAAAAAATAAAAATAAAAATATGTATTTGTTGAAGATGTGAATTTAGAGGATTATTCCAAAAATATTCCATAGTGAATGCCTTCATTTAGGCCTCGCGGGCGAATAGTGTCAAGCCGGTAGATCCATGATGCCTCTCGTTGCAACAATAATTTTGCTCTGTCTCCTCCCCTTTTCAGGGGTAATATCCGATCTATGATCATGCATTTGAGTGATGCCAGAGTATGCTTCGCTTCATAGAAATGCCTTGCAACAGGCTTGTCTGAATGTCCAACACTTAGTGCTGTTCTGATGGATAGGCGATGATTCGCCATTCTTTCTCTAAATGGACGAATCGTTTTGCCCACATACATCAGAGAGCATGGGCACATAAGTATGTAAATGATAAAATCAGACATACAGCTTACTCGCTGCTGAATCTTAATTTTCTTTCCAGTATGCGGATGATGGAAATATTCACCAGAATTCATACTTCTGCACGTAGTGCAGTTGACACATCGATAGCACCCCATTTTCTGTGGTTGTAACCATGAGTCAGAGTCAGATTTTAGTGATCTATCAGGTTGCATAAGTATATCTTTCAAATTTCGCCCCCGTTTGAAGCTAATTAGAGGCTTAGTTGGTAGATATTTGTTGAGAGCTGGATCACTTTTCACCACCGGCCAGAGATCTTTTACTGCTTGTCGTACTGCTGAACCTGCAGTGTCAAATGTCGTAGTGACCACAAATGGATTTTGCACCTTCTGTTGTTTCCTCCGATTTCCAGAGGAGAAGATCTTCCGTGCTTTATGCAAGCAGTTGTTGATAATCTGTTTGCTGTATCCTCTAGAGGAAAATCTCAATTTCATCTCTTCAAGTTGTATATTGGCTGTATCTGGGTCTGAATTATTGCAAAGTACTCGCAAGAATTGTGAGACCGGCATGTTTAGTTTAAGAGAACCAGGATGGTAACTTCCAAACTGCAGCAGAGTATTGCGATCCGTGGACTTCCTGAATAGTCTGTGTCCATACCCAAACTCTGTGGCATAGACGGTCACATCTAAAAAATTAATTTCATTTCTACTGAACTCCATAGTCAGCCTGATTGGAGAATCCAAATCATTAAGGCTTTTCAACATATTTTGCAGTGCCACCTCATTATTTGTCCAAATCAGAAATATGTCGTCTATAAAGCGACGATAGAAGCCGATACCATCTCCAAACAGTGGGAGTATCTGTGTATTCTCATAGGTATCCATAAATAAATTAGCATACGATGGCGCAATGTTGCTTCCCATCGCAGTACCAGCTGTTTGGAGATAGTATCGGCCGCCATATTGAAAATAATTGCACGTTAGAGTTAATTCCAACAAATCAATCAAAAATTCAATCGGTGGTGAACCCGTGTGTGTTCGAGATAAAGCTCGACAAACAGCCATCAGTCCTTCATTGTGTGGAATAACAGTGTATAAGGACGCCACGTCCATCGTCACCAGGATTCCATGTTTGGATGCCGAAAGTACCTTTATCATTTTCAAGAAGTCATCTGTGTCCTTTATGTAGCTCACTGTGTTTTTCACACATTTCTGTAAAAAGCTATCTAAGTACTGTGCCACAGGTGAAAATAAAGAGTTACGGGCCGATATGATTGGTCGGCCCGGAGGTTTCACTAACGTCTTGTGTATCTTAGGCGTCAAGTACAAGATGGGACAAATAGGGTATTCAGTTTTGAGAAAAGATAATGTATCGGCATCTATCCAACCATTATTGAAACCTATATCTAGACTAGTGTCTAAACGTTTTTTAAAAGATGTTGTAGGGTCTCCCCCTAATAGCTTGTATGTGTTACTATCTGACAGTTGTCTAGTGGCTTCATTGTCATAATCCTTAGTATCTAGTACCACCACCGCGCCCCCCTTATCGGCTGGGCGTATTGTCAATAAAGGATTATTTTTCAAATCTCTAAGTGCTTTTTTCTCAAGAGGATTTAAGTTAAATCTCATATGTTTTTGTCGGGAGAGTGATTCCTGTATATTGCAATCCAGTAACCTGGTAAAAGTTTTGATACTTGGGATTACAAGGACCACAGAGTCTACAGGTGGCTCACAGGCAGTGATAATTCAATACCCTTTAGACGCAGAAACAATAAACACCAATATAATCAATCCCAATTTGATAGTTTTTCATCCTCTGATAGGGATTCTTCGGACTCCCAGACCACTGGTAAACCACCTTTACCAAGGGCTAATACTCGTTCAAAAATCAATAACTCTGCTTTAAACGCAGAAGGCCCCACCTCAGGCGGGGCAAATACAGAAAAAAAGAAGACAACAAAACCTCCGAAGACTCGGTAATCAACCTATCATCTCACAAACTCACTGAACCTGAGATAAGTTTATTATCCAAGGGATTGAGCTTTATACCAACACCTAGATTTGATAAATTTCGGTGGTCGGTTGATAAATTCAAACTAGGCAGAAAACTAAGACTTACTGAAAAGTTTCAAAACACCAGTAAAATGGATTACACTAAAATAAAATTTAAAAAGAAGAGTACGTATGACCCACCCTCATTAAACCCAAGTATCAAAACTTTTACCAGGTTACTGGATTGCAATATACAGGAATCACTCTCCCAACAAAAACATATGAGATTTAACTTAAATCCTCTTGAGAAAAAAGCACTTAGAGATTTGAAAAATAATCCTTTATTGACAATACGCCCAGCCGATAAGGGGGGCGCGGTGGTGGTACTAGATACTAAGGATTATGACAATGAAGCCACTAGACAACTGTCAGATAGTAACACATACAAGCTATTAGGGGGAGACCCTACAACATCTTTTAAAAAACGTTTAGACACTAGTCTAGATATAGGTTTCAATAATGGTTGGATAGATGCCGATACATTATCTTTTCTCAAAACTGAATACCCTATTTGTCCCATCTTGTACTTGACGCCTAAGATACACAAGACGTTAGTGAAACCTCCGGGCCGACCAATCATATCGGCCCGTAACTCTTTATTTTCACCTGTGGCACAGTACTTAGATAGCTTTTTACAGAAATGTGTGAAAAACACAGTGAGCTACATAAAGGACACAGATGACTTCTTGAAAATGATAAAGGTACTTTCGGCATCCAAACATGGAATCCTGGTGACGATGGACGTGGCGTCCTTATACACTGTTATACCACACAATGAAGGACTGATGGCTGTTCGTCGAGCTTTATCTCGAACACACACGGGTTCACCACCGATTGAATTTTTGATTGATTTGTTGGAATTAACTCTAACGTGCAATTATTTTCAATATGGCGGCCGATACTATCTCCAAACAGCTGGTACTGCGATGGGAAGCAACATTGCGCCATCGTATGCTAATTTATTTATGGATACCTATGAGAATACACAGATACTCCCACTGTTTGGAGATGGTATCGGCTTCTATCGTCGCTTTATAGACGACATATTTCTGATTTGGACAAATAATGAGGTGGCACTGCAAAATATGTTGAAAAGCCTTAATGATTTGGATTCTCCAATCAGGCTGACTATGGAGTTCAGTAGAAATGAAATTAATTTTTTAGATGTGACCGTCTATGCCACAGAGTTTGGGTATGGACACAGACTATTCAGGAAGTCCACGGATCGCAATACTCTGCTGCAGTTTGGAAGTTACCATCCTGGTTCTCTTAAACTAAACATGCCGGTCTCACAATTCTTGCGAGTACTTTGCAATAATTCAGACCCAGATACAGCCAATATACAACTTGAAGAGATGAAATTGAGATTTTCCTCTAGAGGATACAGCAAACAGATTATCAACAACTGCTTGCATAAAGCACGGAAGATCTTCTCCTCTGGAAATCGGAGGAAACAACAGAAGGTGCAAAATCCATTTGTGGTCACTACGACATTTGACACTGCAGGTTCAGCAGTACGACAAGCAGTAAAAGATCTCTGGCCGGTGGTGAAAAGTGATCCAGCTCTCAACAAATATCTACCAACTAAGCCTCTAATTAGCTTCAAACGGGGGCGAAATTTGAAAGATATACTTATGCAACCTGATAGATCACTAAAATCTGACTCTGACTCATGGTTACAACCACAGAAAATGGGGTGCTATCGATGTGTCAACAGAAGTATGAATTCTGGTGAATATTTCCATCATCCGCATACTGGAAAGAAAATTAAGATTCAGCAGCGAGTAAGCTGTATGTCTGATTTTATCATTTACATACTTATGTGCCCATGCTCTCTGATGTATGTGGGCAAAACGATTCGTCCATTTAGAGAAAGAATGGCGAATCATCGCCTATCCATCAGAACAGCACTAAGTGTTGGACATTCAGACAAGCCTGTTGCAAGGCATTTCTATGAAGCGAAGCATACTCTGGCATCACTCAAATGCATGATCATAGATCGGATATTACCCCTGAAAAGGGGAGGAGACAGAGCAAAATTATTGTTGCAACGAGAGGCATCATGGATCTACCGGCTTGACACTATTCGCCCGCGAGGCCTAAATGAAGGCATTCACTATGGAATATTTTTGGAATAATCCTCTAAATTCACATCTTCAACAAATACATATTTTTATTTTATTTTTTATTTTTTACTTTTTACTTTTTGCTTTTCCTATTATCATATTTTTTCTGCGACTTTGGATTTCCATAATAAGGATGGTCTGTGCCCATGCCCTTAATTGTTGAAGTTTGTTAACAGATAAACTAGATAACAATAGTATAGTATTACACTATTAGAATGTAATCATACCAGAGTCTTTGTAATATTAGCCAAATATGGCCTTGTTTGAGATACATATATCCATGGTGATACTTGCTAATATATGAATGCTCCTAGAATCACGTTTTAGACTATTGATCGCTATGACAACGGAGGCAACTGTTTATATATATCTATCACTTCCTGATAAGATACTGGAATTTGCGTTCCAGTGACAGGAAGTACGGAGATTTGCAGAGCACTCTAAGCTTATCTATACCAGCTCTCAGTACACACTTCCGGTCATGTGACCGGAACGTGCGTTCCACAGACCGGAAGTACGGGACGCAGTGGAACGCACGCTGCCTCTGTAATAATCACAGCAGTCTAATACTCTTTAATATCTCGTTTTAGACTATTGACCACTATCATAACGGAGGCAATTGTTTACATAAACTTATTGCTTCCTGATAAGATACTGGAACGTGCGTTCCAGAGACAGGAAGTACTGAGATCTGCAGAGCACTCTAAGTTTATCTACACTAGCTTTCAATACACACTTCCGGTCATGTGACCGGAGCGTGCGTTCCACAGACCGGAAGTACGGGACGCAGTGGAACGCACGCCGCTTTTGTAGTGATTATAGCATTCTATATGGCGGTTCACAATGGATATACGATTTTAAAGTAAGATTTGCACATTTATTGTTATATGTTAGTAAGTCTTGTTTGTATTTGTTGTACTATGTTTGTATTTTAATGTATAAAATTTGGGATCCCTCTAATTGGATGATTGGTGGGAGGGCCACATTTGGGTATAAATAGGGGCTATTTCCAATACTAGATGTTCTTGACAAAGGTCCAAACTGGGGACCGAAACGTCGATACACCCCTGTTTCATATGATCCACTGAAAATAAAGAAAACTTGCTTTTGAAGACTGGTGAGTGCTCCTTTACTTTTGGATGTATATTGGAAAGTGATAGACCAATACCTATCACTATAATGGAAGTCACCCCAGCATATACTTGAAAGGCCAGAGTGTGGACTGTTTGGAACTTATATATATATATATATATATATATATATATATATATATATATATATATCCATTGAATCCACACTCACTGCTGCAGTTTACAACATGGGCGGTGCTCCGTAAAGGGCTCTCAAGTAGTCCAAAATATATCCAAGAAGAGTACAGGCACTCACCGCTGCCTTGATGATAGAGAATTTATTATACCTCACAGGTGTATCTCACATAGAGATGGACAACAGCATGTCAGCAAAAGATGTCGACGTTTCGGCTCCATCTGAGCCTTTTTCAAGACAGACAAAATCACATCAGGTTCACAGGGGCTGCTGGGTGTGAACCTGATGTGATTTTGTCTTGAAAAAGGCTCAGATGGAGCCGAAACGTCGACATCTTTTGCTGACATGCTGTTGTCCATCTCTATGTGAGATACACCTGTGAGGTATAATAAATTCTCTATCATCAAGGAAGTGGTGAGTGCCTGTACTCTTATTGGATAGATATATATATATATATATATATATACATACATACATACATACATACATACATACATACATACATACACACATATATATATATATATATATACATACAAAGTCCAAGGCAGTCGGCACTCTAGTAAATAGACAGCGGCTCCAGGTGCACTTCCTCAATAACGAATACTTCTCCAAATAAAAGGCACTCAAGAGACTTCATAAATGGGTAAAGCAGCTTGTATTGGTAGACAATGGTCAAACGTTTTCGGGGTCACAGCCCCTTCCTCAGGACAACACCAACATACACAATAACCTTTGCAACACACTTATATACCCCCCAGAGGATCATACTCACCTGTATCAGCTGAGACCAGTGCACTCCCTGTTCGAGCAGCGGCGCCCAGCGCTACTTCCGGCGGACGGAGCTGATCCCCATGGGAACAGCAATGCGTTTCACCCGGGGCAGCGCTCGCCGCAGCGACATGGGAGACATCCGAGTCAGCTATACGGGGAGAACATTATCCACTGCACCAAAAACATATAAAATAACATATAAAAATAGACATAAATTATGTCACACGCTTCAGCCCGTTGAGACAGCCTTTTCAACAGCACCTGAGGGTAACTATACATGCAACCAACTCTTGCATGTTAACTAGCCCCACAAATGTGCAGATTACTCAGGACCTAGTCATCAAACAGATAAAGCGGGCAGCACACAATGAAATATAAACATACATAATGATGATTCCACTAAAACAAAAAATAAACAACATAAGTCAATCATACAAAATGAAATTCAAATACCGGAAGACTATATTAATTTATAGCATATTCCAATTGATTTTCTCATTTAATCCATTTGGGAAGATAGTTCCCAATCTCATAATCCATCTGGATTCTTTTATGAGTAACATTTTAGCTCTGTCCCCACCCCTCACAGGGGGAGGGACATGATCAATCATAAAGTGTTTGAAAGAAGACAGTGGGTGATTACATTTTTTTGAAATGCTTTGCTACAGGTTGATTAATGTCACGATTCGAAAGGGTCAAATGGATGGCAGATCTGTGTGCTGCCATCCTTTCACTAAATTTACGAGTGGTCTGCCCTACATAGTATAATCCACAAGGGCAGACCACTACGTAAACCACAAACGAAGAGCTGCACGATAATACAAATCGTATATCATACGTTCTGTCTACATGGGGGTGTCAGAAAGATTTACAAGGGATCATATGACTGCAAGTAGTGCATTGAGTGCACTTATAACAACCAGGTGCCTTAACATAAACATTACTCAATTTGGGCATGTTTCTACCCGTAATATCAGTCCTAACCAGTCTGTCACGTAAATTACGTCCCCTCCGAAAAGCAGTTACTGGCTTTATATCACTAAAGCACCGTAATTCCGGATCAGATTTTACAATGGGCCAAAGAGCCCTAGTGGCTCTTTTAACAATAGGGCTAGCAGTTGAAAAATCAGATGCCCACGGTAAAATCTTATCATTACTTCTAACAGACGGCTGTAAGAGACTTTGTCTAGGTAGACTTAATACCTCATCCTTCTGTTTCCTCAGGGTGTTCAAATCATAGCCTCTCACTACAAACTTCTCAATTGCGGTGATTGAGAAATCGAACCGTGAATTATCCCTTGTGAGACAAAAAATTGCAACATTTGAAAAAGATCATTCGAAAACATTAGAGGAGGAGAATAGCCAGGACTGGTTGCACAAAATTGAGACACAATGTGAACAGTACAAACGTAATTTGGTTAAGTTTAAAAAAGGAAAGAAGTATACTGTGGACAATGATTATGAGGATAACCGTGTATACAAGTGGCTATCAGGCACTGATGGATCCAGACAAGATCGTAACATGTACCGTCGCCGTAGACCATGGCAAAGAAAGGGGCAAGGGTTTAAATCTGATGTCCCTATCTCCAATAGTGACAGCGACTTTATGGTGTCTGAATCTGATGATCTGTTAAAAAATCCTAGGGCCCCTTTAGACCGAACCAGGAAGGCCGTTACTGCAGCTTCCGCAGAGCTCCCACCCACAGGGGGGGCCAAAACCAGAGGAAGCCGAAAAGTGGTGAACAAAAACAAGACCTAGTATTTAATTTATCTAAAAGGGAGTTGGAGCCTCTTGAACATTGGCGGATCCAGGGAGGGGGCACTCGGGCTCGTGCCCCCCCTGTCGTTACCCAGGAATTGACGTTGGGCACAAAACATAAAAAAACACCGGGTCCCGACTCCCTCAGGACGCGCTGTGAGCCGCAGCGCTGTCCTGTCCTGCGCTGTCAATCAGTCCGGTGGGAGGGACGGAACGGAGGGAGGAACTTGGAAGAGGCGGAGACCATGAACAGTGTGATCTCCCGCCCTCCCCTCCTCCTCTGCTCCGCATGCTCTCCCCCCACGATGAACTCCGCTGCTGTACCTGAGGTGGGGGCAGTTCGGTCCCTGGTCCCCCGGCTGGATGCCGCCGCTCTCCCCGCTGATTCCACTCTTCTCCCTCCTCAAGCATGCGGCCGCCCCCTCCGCGTTTTCCACTCCCCCCTGGCCGCATCCTGTGACTCCATGCTGGCGGCGTTGTGGCCTCATGCGGATCGGACTATACCTCCCGGCCTGACAGCGCTGCTGCTCACAGTTTCCATGGTAAGCGGTGGGGGCCTGGTCCCTGGAGGGAGTTATTTGGTGGGGTTTCTGGCTGCACTCTCTCCTGCCTCTCTGTCCCTACCCCCTTAGTGCCTCTGTCCCTACCCCCTGGTGCCTCTGTCCTTACCCCCTGGTGCCTCTGTCCTTACCCCCTGGTGCCTCCGTCCCTACCTACTGGTGCCTCTGTCCCTACCCCCTGGTGCCTCTGTCCCTACCCCCTGGTGCCTCTGTCCCTACCCCCTGCTGCCTCCGTCCCTGCCGACTCCGTCCCTACCCCCTGCTGCCTCCGTCCCTACCCCCTGGTGCCTCTGTCCCTACTCCTTGCTACCTTTGTCCCTACCCCCTGGTGCCTCTCTCTGTCCCTACCCCTTGGTGCCTCTCTTTGTACCTATTCCCTGGTGCCTCCGTCCCTACCCCCTGGTGCCTCTGTCCCTACTCCTTGCTCTCTCTGTCCCTGCTACCTCTGTCCCTATTCCCTGGTGCCTCTCTCTGTCCCTACTCCTTGCTACCTCTGTCGCTACTCCCTAGTACCATATAAAAGGTGTATAACATGCTCTACCTGGCGCAATGTGTATAGAACACTAACTGGTGCAATGTGTGTAACGTGCTCTACCTGGTGCAGTGTGTATAACGTGTTCTACCTGGCGCAATCTATATAACGTGTTCTACCTGGCGCAATCTATAGAACGTGCTCTACCTGGCGCAATCTGTATAACGTGTTCTACCTGGCGCAGTGTGTGTAACGTGCTCTACCTGGCGTAGTGTGTATAACGTGCTCTACCTGGCGCAGTGTGTATAACGTGCTCTACCTGATGCAGTGTGTGTAACGTGCTCTACCTGGCGCAGTGTGTGTAACGTGCTCACCTGGCGCAGTGTTTATAACGTGCTCTACCTGGTGCAATCTGTATAGCGTGCTCTACCTGGTGCAGTGTGTATAACGTGTTGTAACTGGCGCAATCTGTATAACGTGTTCTACCTGGCTCTGTCTGTATAACGTGTTCTACCTGGCGCAATCTGTATAGCGTGCTCTACCTGGTGCAGTGTGTATAACGTGTTGTAACTGGCGCAGTGTGTATAACGTGCTCTACCTGTCGCAGTGTGTATAACGTGCTCTACCTGGCGCAGTGTGTATAACGTGTTCTACCTGGTGCAATGTGTGTAACGTGCACTACCTGGCGCAGTGTGTGTAACGTGCTCTACCTGGTGCAGTGTGTGTAACGTGCTCTACCTGGCGCAGTGTGTGTAATGTGCTCTACCTGGCGCAGTGTGTATAACGTGCTCTACCTGGCGCAGTGTGTATAACGTGCTCTACCTGGTGCATTGTGTATAACGTGTTCTACCTGGCGCAATGTGTATAGGGTGTTCTAACTGGTGCAATGTGTGTAACGTGCTCTATCTGGTGCAATGTGTATATAACATGCTCTACCTGTGTGGTGTAATGTGAATTGGTACTGTTATGTGGCCATGCTCTTTCCCCGTGAAGCCACACCACTGTCCTTGGTTTGAAGTACGGCAGGGGGAGCACCAATTTACTTTCTGCCAAAGGGCACTGAAATGTCTAGTTACAGCTCTGGGGCAGAGTGTCCTGTATGCTACACAGCCCAGCAGCATTGTCAGCCCCTCCTCCCCCTCGCAATACTTTTGTAGTGTCGAAATCAAGTCTGTTTTTATATTTGAATAATTAATAAGATTAATATGAACCTTCATTCCGATGGGACCCAGAAAAGGACAGATAGGACCATAATTTTTAAAAGTGAGGGGTCCGTGGGACCCACTTTTTTTGGGGCTCAGCGTGATCACTGACACTTTTTTTTTTTCAAAAGGAGAACCACACTCCTTATCTGGGAGCATGCGTGCCTTAGGTGCATGTAAATATAACTATTACCGTTCCCCTATAATGGTGCCCCCCCTTTCATTTTATTTTGGATCCGCCCCTGCTCTTGAAGTAGTGGTTCTCAATAAAGGGTTAAGCTTTGTGCCTACAAATTGTTTTGATGCCTTTAATTGGACACGTGACTCTCATAATTTTGCTAGAAAATTGCGGTTAAAGGAATATTTCCAGGATAAACAACAAGTGAATGCTATGCCTAACGTCTTTGATCCATTTATTAAGTCTGCCTCAAGATCTAGGTTTGACCCAATATCGTGTAATGCATCTCTGAGAACATTTAATAGGCTATTGGACGATTCTGTTTATAGATTCACTGCTGCACCCGGCAAGATTAAATACAATTTATCTAGAGCAGAAACTAATGCATTAAGAAATCTATCTTCTTACGAGGATATTATAATTCGCCCGGCCGATAAAGGCGGGGCAATTGTAATTCAAGATATAGATGTATATCGTGCAGAGATTTTGTCGCAATTGGGGGACACAGAGGTTTATAAAAAACCTAGATGGTGACCCTACAGTTAAATACCAGAGAGAACTGCAGGTTATTCTGAAGTTAGCTGTGGAGAAGGGGTTAATCCCCAGTAGAGTATATGATGCGCTTATGGTCCCACATCCGGTGACACCGATATTATATACATTGCCGAAATTACATAAGAACCCTCTGTGCCCCCCGGGTCGACCTATCATCTCTGCTCGTAATTCTTTATTTCAACCTGTATCACAGTTACTTGATTGTATTGTTCAACCCTTGTTATGCAAGAAGAGGTCGTTTCTGAAAGATACAACTTCTTTTTTGAACCAATTGATGGATTTAAAAGTTGTCCCTCCTAATACCCTCCTGTGTTGTCTAGACGTAGCAAGTCTATACACGTCTATTCCCCACGAAGGTGGGTTGACGGCTATGAAGGAATTTTTGTTGCAATTCCTCCTGTGCTCCTCCTTTGATCATGAGTTGTTTTTGCATTTGTTGGAATTGACATTGAACAGGAATTTTTTCCTGTTTGATGGTCAATTCTACTTACAGCTACGGGGGGGGGGGGGTGCCATGGGATCTTCCGTGGCCCCCTCGTATGCAAATATATTTATGTTTCAACAGGAAGAACGTATGTTTTTGCATAATGCTAAGGCCAGTGACTATATATTCTGGTATACCAGATATATAGATGACATTTTTTTGCTTTGGACTGGAGGCAAGGATAGATTCGTGAACTTTATGGAGGAGGTCAATGCGTTGGACTCCCCGACTAAGTTCACCTACAAGTGTGACTCATTTGAAGCAGTATTCTTAGATGTTAATATCTCATTTTTGAATGGAGTATTTGAAACTACGGTCCATCATAAACCAACAGACAGAAATACCTTTCTCATGGCTTCTAGCCATCATCCCAAAGCTCTTAAGGAAGGTCTCCCGAGATCACAAATGATGCGGTATGCCCGCATCATGAGTGATCCAGTGGAACTATCGCCTCATTTAGATAGCCTCATTGAGAAGTTTGTATTGAGAGGCTATGATTTGAACACCCTGAGGAAACAGAAGGAGGAGGTATTAAGTCTACCTAGACAAAGTCTCTTACAGCCGTCTGTTAGAAGTAATGATAAGATTTTACCGTGGGCATCTGATTTTTCAACTGCTAGCCCTATTGTTAAAAGAGCCACTAGGGCTCTTTGGCCCATTGTGAAATCTGATCCGGAATTACGGTGCTTTAGTGATATAAAGCCAGTAACAGCTGCCCCTGGTGGAACGCGGAAGCTGAACCGGGTGGAACGCATTGCTGTTCCCATGGTGATCAGCTCCGTCCTCCGGAAGTAGCGCTGGGCGCCGCTGCTCGAACAGGGAGTGCACTGGTCTCAGCTGATACAGGTGAGTATGATCCTCTGGGGGGTATATAAGTGTGTTGCAAAGGTTATTGTGTATGTTGGTGTCGTCCTGAGGAAGGGGCTGTGACCCCGAAAATGTTTGACCATTGTCTACCAATACAAGCTGCTTTACCCATTTATGAAGTCTCTTGAGTGCCTTTTTTTTGGAGAAGTATATGTGTGTATATATATATATATATATATATATATATATATATATATATATATATGACAGACAGTCTGCACTCCAGCAAGCAAAAAACGAGAAAGCGCTGTTCACTTTGGTAAAAATATGTTCTTTACTAATATATATAAAAAAACACAATGCTATAAATACAAGCATATACCGGCCAGTATAAAACTTATAGAACAATTAATACATGATTCCTAGATCACACAATAAAATATTTCTATATCACCCTTAATTAATGAATCTATTATTGCTTACACTGGATATATTTTCTTATATATTGAAGAAAATTCAGATAGATTTCACAATAGATTAATCAATAATTTAGTAGGTTAGGCATGCATGCATTCCATAAAAAGACTGAAGAATGGGTTAGTATGTTTCCAGTTCCAGCTGTACAATGGGTTAATTTGTACCCAGCAAGTCCCTTATGCATATATTTGTTAGTTTAGAGGCAACGTGCAAGAATGTTACTATTTTTCATACGGAACCAAAACCTCCAACCACTTTTTCCTTTTTGTGGGAGATATAAATCACGGTTAGTCAGAAGTGTTAGATTAAGTCCAGAAAGAAATATAATAAGCAAATGCTCTCTATTTCGCCACAACCTCTAACCATCCACTTCTCACACGATTAGTTTGATTGATTTAGGTGAGGCACATATAATCAGGTGAATCATTATGCTGTGATCCGTTTCCACAAGGACTAGAGTGCATTTAGCAGAAGCACTCACTTGCAACTTTATCCTTGATGGCTGTTATAATTGCCAGCCTGATTAAAAAGTATATATATTCTCCTTCCCCTGTGCACTGGGGTTGGGAGAAAGCAGTTCACCAGCCGGTAATGAGGGTTAATGAGCCACACAAATGACTGTAGCAGGTAATGGAGAGTACTCTCCTGACTCACAACTCCTCTGGTATGCCCACAAACGCGTTTCTCCGCCTCCGGGTCCGTTTCAGCGGCTTCGTCAGTGTATAAAGTAGCCGTCCGTCACCTCAGATCCTTAAATATCGTATTTGCCGGTTCGCGCATGCGCACTGCGCTCGCGATTCAAGCCTCGTTTTCAATTTCACCCACTGAGCATGTGCAGTCAGCGGGCTTGTAAACCAAGCCTCCTTTTGAGCTTACTCCGTCTGGAAATCGCTATGCCACATACATTATCTCCCTCTGATATATAGTCATTATTCCACACTAGTACATATCTATATATATATACACATAATTCTCAGCTCTATCCTTATATTTATATTAATATACAGGTGACAAGACAAAAACTTTTTTCTCTAATCAGTGTTGTAATTGATATAATAAATCTACATAAAATGCCATCTAGTGGCCAATATTTATATGACACCACTAAACATGTATCATCTATAATTCATTTGTTCGTTTATTTTTATTTTTTTGATAGGCTCCTATTATTTAATGGCCTTAATATTCCAATGGTCAAACTATCACATGATCACATTCCTACCTCATAGAATTTTCTGAACACAACCATTCATTATTGTGTGCTTATTCAAGACCCCATTTAATCTATATAAACTAATAGCCCATAATGATCATTCCTCATTTATCCATAATTCTATCAATTCATCATTCAGTGTGGCTCATTCATATTTAGAGTTTTTTTACAAGATTTAGGAAGGCAGATAATTTGCGCTCAATTTTGGTGCCAAGCCATTTTGAAAGATCAAAAACATCTAACATCAAAAAAACGTGGCTTCCAGAAAGGCCATTGGGTTTTCAGAAATGTGGTAAGCTGAATTGCCTGTCTTGTAAAAATGCACCGAGAAAGAGTGTGGGATTTATATCTTCCAATACGGGGGAAGAATTTCAGATAAAGGAATTTCTAAATTGTAACTCTGTATATATCATATATTTGATCACCTGCCAATGTGGTAAACAATACATTGGGAGAACCACTCGCACCATGCACATTAGGTACATGGAACATCGGCGAAACGTATCTAAAGGTGCAAAACATCCACTGTCCAGCCATATAACAATGTGTCAGAATTCTGAGTTTGACAACAGTAGCATGGTAGCCATTGATCAGGTTAAGAATACTACACGGGGCGGTGATCGGTTTAATCTCCTATGTAGGAGAGAGGCGTATTGGATCTATAAAATGGATACATTGGTGCCGGGAGGGCTCAATGACATGGTGGAGCTTAATGGAATTTAGTGAATTAAACTTAGGTAGTTGTTGGGGGTAGAAATTAACAAAGTGTTTAATTAATTAATAAATAAATAAATATATAAACAAATAAAAATTAATACACATATTATAGCTGTTTGTCGATTAACAAATAAATAAAAAAATATGAATGAGCCACACTGAATGATGAATTGATAGAATTATGGATAAATGAGGAATGATCATTATGGGCTATTAGTTTATATAGATTAAATGGGGTCTTGAATAAGCACACAATAATGAATGGTTGTGTTCAGAAAATTCTATGAGGTAGGAATGTGATCATGTGATAGTTTGACCATTGGAATATTAAGGCCATTAAATAATTGGAGCCTATCAAAAAAATAAAAATAAACGAACAAATGAATTATAGATGATACATGTTTAGTGGTGTCATATAAATATTGGCCACTAGATGGCATTTTATGTAGATTTATTATATCAATTACAACACTGATTAGAGAAAAAAGTTTTTGTCTTGTCACCTGTATATTAATATAAATATAAGGATAGAGCTGAGAATTATGTGTGTATATATATATATAGATATGTACTAGTGTGGAATAATGACTATATATCAGAGGGAGATAATGTATGTGGCATAGCGATTTCCAGACGGAGTAAGCTCAAAAGGAGGCTTGGTTTACAAGCCCGCTGACTGCACATGCTCAGTGGGTGAAATTGAAAACGAGGCTTGAATCGCGAGCGCAGTGCGCATGCGCGAACCGGCAAATACGATATTTAAGGATCTGAGGTGACGGACGGCTACTTTATACACTGACGAAGCCGCTGAAACGGACCCGGAGGCGGAGAAACGCGTTTGTGGGCATACCAGAGGAGTTGTGAGTCAGGAGAGTACTCTCCATTACCTGCTACAGTCATTTGTGTGGCTCATTAACCCTCATTACCGGCTGGTGAACTGCTTTCTCCCAACCCCAGTGCACAGGGGAAGGAGAATATATATACTTTTTAATCAGGCTGGCAATTATAACAGCCATCAAGGATAAAGTTGCAAGTGAGTGCTTCTGCTAAATGCACTCTAGTCCTTGTGGAAACGGATCACAGCATAATGATTCACCTGATTATATGTGCCTCACCTAAATCAATCAAACTAATCGTGTGAGAAGTGGATGGTTAGAGGTTGTGGCGAAATAGAGAGCATTTGCTTATTATATTTCTTTCTGGACTTAATCTAACACTTCTGACTAACCGTGATTTATATCTCCCACAAAAAGGAAAAAGTGGTTGGAGGTTTTGGTTCCGTATGAAAAATAGTAACATTCTTGCACGTTGCCTCTAAACTAACAAATATATGCATAAGGGACTTGCTGGGTACAAATTAACCCATTGTACAGCTGGAACTGGAAACATACTAACCCATTCTTCAGTCTTTTTATGGAATGCATGCATGCCTAACCTACTAAATTATTGATTAATCTATTGTGAAATCTATCTGAATTTTCTTCAATATATAAGAAAATATATCCAGTGTAAGCAATAATAGATTCATTAATTAAGGGTGATATAGAAATATTTTATTGTGTGATCTAGGAATCATGTATTAATTGTTCTATAAGTTTTATACTGGCCGGTATATGCTTGTATTTATAGCATTGTGTTTTTTTATATATATTAGTAAAGAACATATTTTTACCAAAGTGAACAGCGCTTTCTCGTTTTTTGCTTGCTTAATTCTGTTGTGGAGGGGTTAGGGTCATCCCTCAGAGTGTAGCTGCTTTTCACTTTGGGTGTGACAGTGCCAGGTGCAAATTTGTATTTTAGTCTGCACTCCAGGCTGAAAATAAATGCGGACTAACACGGCAGGATAGTCTATCCTACCGTGTAAGTCTGCATTTATTTTCAGCCTGGAGTGCAGACTGTCCGTCTTCCTATACATTACACCGCACGGTGTGAGTAAGACACCCAGCCACGTTGTATCACATAAGGGGAGAGTGCCGGTCACATTTGTTGGAATATATATATATATATATATATATATATATATATATACACTGCTCAAAAAAATAAAGGGAACACTAAAATAACACATCCTAGATCTGAATGAATTAAATATTCTTATTAAATACTTTGTTCTTTACATAGTTGAATGTGCTGACAACAAAATCACACAAAAATTATCAATGGAAATCAAATTTATTAACCCATGGAGGTCTGGATTTGGAGTCACACTCAAAATGAAAGTGGAAAAACACACTACAGGCTGATCCAACTTTGATGTAATGTCCTTAAAACAAGTCAAAATGAGGCTCAGTAGTGTGTGTGGCCTCCACGTGCCTGTATGACTTCCCTACAACACCTGGGCATGCTCCTGATGAGGTGGCGGATGGTCTCCTGAGGAATCTCCTCCCAGACCTGGACTAAAGCATCCGCCAACTCCTGGACAGTCTGTGGTGCAACGTAGCGTTGGTGGATGGAGCGAGACATGATGTCCCAGATGTGCTCAATTGGATTCAGGTCTTGGCAACGGGCTGGCCAGTCCATAGCATCAGTGCCTTCATCTTGCAGGAACTGCTGACACACTCCAGCCACATGAGGTCTAGCATTGTCTTGCATTAGGAGTAACCCAGGGCCAACCGCACCAGCATATGGTCTCACAAGGGGTCTGAGGATCTCATCTCGGTACCTAATGGCAGTCAGGCTACCTCTGGCGAGCACATGGAGGGCTGTGCGGCCCCCCAAAGAAATGCCACCCCACACCATTACTGACCCACTGCCAAACCGGTCATGCTGGAGGATGTTGCAGGCAGCAGAACGTTCTCCTTGGCGTCTCCAGACTCTGTCACATCTGTCACATGTGCTCAGTGAGAACCTGCTTTCATCTGTGAAGAGCACAGGGCGCCAGTGGCGAATTTGCCAATACTGGTGTTCTCTGGCAAATGCCAAACGTCCTGCACGGTGTTGGGCTGTAAGCACAACCCCCACCTGTGGGCGTCGGGCCCTCATACCACCCTCATGGAGTCTGTTTCTGATAGTTTGAGTAGACACATGCACATTTGTGGCTTGCTGGAGGTCCTTTTGCAGGGCTCTGGCAGTGCTCCTCCTGTTCCTCCTTGCACAAAGGCGGAGGTAGCGGTCCTGCTGCTGGAAGTTGGCCTCCTCCACGTCTCCTGATGTACTGGCCTGTCTCCTGGTTGCGCCTCCATGCTCTGGACACTACGCTGACAGACACAGCAAACCTTCTTGCCACAGCTCGCATTGATGTGCCATCCTGGATGAGCTGCACTACCTGAGCCACTTGTGTGGGTTGTAGGGAGGTCATACAGGCACGTGGAGGCCACACACACTACTGAGCCTCATTTTGACTTGTTTTAAGGACATTACATCAAAGTTGGATCAGCCTGTAGTGTGTTTTTCCACTTTAATTTTGAGGGTGACTCCAAATCCAGACCTCCATGGGTTAATAAATTTGATTTCCATTGATAATTTTTGTGTGATTTTGTTGTCAGCACATTCAACTATGTAAAGAACAAAGTATTTAATAAGAATATTTCATTCATCCAGATCTAGGATGTGTTATTTTAGTGTTCCCTTTATTTTTTTGAGCTGTGTATATTATATACACACACACACACACATACTAGGTGATTCATCGCGCCCTACGGGTGCTCTTCACACCGTCGCAAGGGGCTACACCCCCTTAATCCTTGCACGTCCTTTGAGCGGGCAATATTTGTATTATATGGAGTATTACCTTCAAGCATAATGTTGTTAGTGGTTAAATATTTTACTGCCAAAGGGCGTGCGATGGTCAAGGAGGCGTAGGCCCTTGCGACGGCATGAAGAGCGGACGCAGAGCTTGATGAATGACCTAGTGTGTTAATAATATGTTATGTGTACATAATGTAGGTATAAAGACAATGGCCCTCATTCCAAGTTGATCGCTCACTAGCTGCTTTTAGCAGCAGTGCAAACGCTAAGCCGCCACCCCCTGGGAGTGTATCTTAGCTTAGCAGAAGTGCGATCGAAAGGTTAGCAGAACGGCTCGAAAAAAATTTCATGCCGTTTCTGAGTAGCTCCAAACCTACTCCTTCCTTGCGATCACTTCAGTCACTTTAGTTCCTGCTTTGACGTCGCAAACACGCCCTGCGTTCGGCCAGCCACTCCCCCGTTTCCCCAGGCACGCCTGCGTTTTTACCTGACACGCCTGCGGTTTTTAGCACACTCCCGGAAAATGGTCAGTTACCACCCAGAAACGCCCCTTTCCTGTCAATCACTCCCCGATCACCCGTGCGACTGAAAATCGTTGCTCGACCTTGTGTAAAATTGCATAATTTTTTGTGAAAGTACTTTGCGCAGCCACACTGCGGCCCGTACGCATGCGCAGAAAAGCCGATTTTTAGCCTGATCGCTACGCTGCGAACAACGGCAGCTAGCAATCAACTCGGAATGACCCCCGATGTTTGGTAAATACCACATACACAGTGTGTGTTGGGAGATTATTTCTCATACATATACAGTATATATCACTATACAGCCCCTTTCCATATATAAAATCACATACACAGTGTGCGCACTGGGAACTTATCTCTCATAGCAGTATACAGTATTAGCCTCTCACTAGCTTCATTGTCCCCGCACACTGCACAGTACAGACTCTCACTCTGTACCAGCACCAGAAACAGCAACTACCATGTTCCTTCCTGGCCGCGCAAGGCATGCCTGGAGTTGTAGTCTCCCCACAGCACTGCCTTGACGTCACGGTGACGCGCTCCCTCCGCAGTCTGTCACCGTGCAGGGGACGGCAGGCCTGCCACATCCCTCCGCCATGCTCCGTGGGAGATGTAGTCCGGGGCCGCCACTCCCTCTCACGCTCCGCAGAGAGCAGCCGTCGGGTATCGGGAACTACAACTCCCTGCGGCCTCTTGGCTGACTGAGAGCTGCGCGTCAGCTGCTGAGTGTTAACATGGCGAGCGGGAGGCAGCCGACAACTGAGGCTGGGATGTGAGCGGTGTAGAGACGCCAGGGGGATTGCAGCGGGGTGGGCACGGAGGGCGGCCGCTGTCACCCTCCCCCCCCCTTCCCGCCTTCAGCAGCTGCACACTACCTAGCACGTTCCTGACGGCCGGGATCCAGGTGGTCAGCATCCCGACGCCGGCAGGGGTGTGTGTGTGTGGGGGGGGGGGGGGGGTCGAACGGAGGGGGAATGCAGCAAGCCCCTTGCGGGCTCAGTGCATTGGTTCTATTCCCACTCTACGGGTGTCGTGGACACCCATGAGTGGGAATTGTCCCTGTTGGTCGGCATGCCGACCGTTGGGATAGTGAGGGGGCGGGATGTAGGCGGAGGTGTTGTGATGGGTGGTCTCCTGACCGCCGGTCAAATAACTGCAACCCGTGTAGACCAGTATCCTAATAAAATTACTATGTATGTTATTTGAGCAAAATATATTTCTCTTACGTCCTAGAGGATGCTGGGGACTCCGTAAGGACCATGGTGTATAGACGGGCTCCGCAGGAGACATGGGCACTCTAAAGACTTTAGATGGGTGTGCGCTGGCTCCTCCCTCTATGCCCCTCCTCCAGACCTCTGTTAGATCCTGTGCCCAGAGGAGACTGGGTGCACTGCAGGGGAGCTCTACTGAGTTTCTCTGTAAAAGACTTTTGTTAGGTTTTTTATTTTCAGGGAGCACTGCTGGCAACAGGCTCATTTCCTCGTGGGACTGAGGGGAGAGAAGCAGACCTACTTAAATGATAGGCTCTGCTTCTTAGGCTACTGGACACCATTAGCTCCAGAGGGTCGGAACGCAGGTCTCACCCTCACCGTTGGTCCCGGAGCCGCGCCGCCGTCCTCCTCACAGAGCCGGAAGATAGAAGCCGGGTGAGTATGAGAAGAAAGAAGACTTCAAAGGCGGCAGAAGACTTCGGATCTTCTATGAGGTAACGCTGCGCGCCATTGCTCCCAACACACACACACACACTGGCGGCACTGTATGGGTGCAGGGCGCAGGGGGGGCGCCCTGGGCAGCAATTATTAACCTTTTAGGGACACTGGCAGAGATATATACTGCGGAGGCAGTATATGGCAAAAAACCCCGCCAGTATAAAGATTTGAGCGGGATCGAAACCCGCCGGTGAGGGGGCGGTGCTTGATCCCTCCGCACTAACCAGCGCCATTTTCTCCACAGCACGCTGCAGAGAAGCTGGCTCCCCGGACTCTCCCCTGCTGAACACATACAGAGGGGAAAAAAGAGGGGGGGGGCACATTTATTTGGCGCAGTGAGTATATTTATAAAAGTGCTGTACTGACTGGGATTTTATTCCAGTATCCGGTGGCGCTGGGTGTGTGCTGGCATACTCTCTCTCTGTCTCTCCAAAGGGCCTTATTGGGGGACTGTCTCCATACATATATATATATATATATATATATATATATATATATCTCCCTGAGTGTGTGGGGGTGTCGGTACGTGTGTGTCGGCATGTCTGAAGCGGAAGGCTCATCTAAGGAATAGGTGAAGCAGATGACTGTGGTGTCGGCGACGCCGACACCTGATTGGCTGGATATGTGGAATGTTTTAAATGCAAATGTGTCTTTATTACATAAGAGAATGGACAAAGCAGAGTTCAGAGAAAAGACAGGGAGTCAAGCCATGGCTTTGGCTGTATCACAGGGCCCTCCAGGGTCTCAGAAACGTCCCCTGTCCCAAGTAGCAGACACTGATACCGACACGGATTCTGACTCCAGTGTCAACTACGATGATGCGAGGTTACACCCAAGGGTGGCCAAAAGTATTCATTATATGATTATTGCAATAAAAGATGTTTCTCTATCGTCCTAAGTGGATGCTGGGGTTCCTGAAAGGACCATGGGGAATAGCGGCTCCGCAGGAGACAGGGCACAAAAGTAAAGCTTTTACAGGTCAGGTGGTGTGTACTGGCTCCTCCCCCTATGACCCTCCTCCAGACTCCAGTTAGATTTTTGTGCCCGGCCGAGAAGGGTGCAATTCTAGGTGGCTCTCATAAAGAGCTGCTTAGAGAGTTTAGCTTAGGTTTTTTATTTTACAGTGATTCCTGCTGGCAACAGGATCACTGCAACGAGGGACAGAGGGGAGAAGAAGTGAACTCACCTGCGTGCAGGATGGATTGGCTTCTTGGCTACTGGACATGAAGCTCCAGAGGGACGATCACAGGTACAGCCTGGATGGTCACCGGAGCCACGCCGCCGGCCCCCTCACAGATGCTGAAGCAAGAAGAGGTCCAGAATCGGCGGCTGAAGACTCCTGCAGTCTTCTTAAGGTAGCGCACAGCACTGCAGCTGTGCGCCATTTTCCTCTCAGCACACTTCACACGGCAGTCACTGAGGGTGCAGGGCGCTGGGGGGGGGCGCCCTGGGAGGCAAATGTAAACCTTTAAAAAGGCTAAAAATACCTCACATATAGCCCCAGAGGCTATATGGAGATATTTACCCCTGCCTAAATGTACTAAATAGCGGGAGACGAGCCCGCCGGAAAAGGGGCGGGGCCTATCTCCTCAGCACACGGCGCCATTTTCTGTCACAGCTCCGCTGGTCAGGAAGGCTCCCAGGTCTCTCCCCTGCACTGCACTACAGAAACAGGGTATAACAGAGAGGGGGGGCAAAATAAATGGCAATATATTAATATAAAAGCAGCTATAAGGGAGCACTTAATCATAAGGCTATCCCTGTCATATATAGCGCTTTTTGGTGTGTGCTGGCAGACTCTCCCTCTGTCTCCCCAAAGGGCTAGTGGGTCCTGTCTTCGTATAGAGCATTCCCTGTGTGTCTGCTGTGTGTCGGTACGTGTGTGTCGACATGTATGAGGACGTTATTGGTGTGGAGGCGGAGCAATTGCCAAATATGAGGATGTCACCTTCTAGGGGGTCGACACCAGAATGGATGCCTTTATTTGTGGAATTACGGGATAGCGTCAACTCGCTTAAGCAGTCGTTTGCCGACATGAGGCGGCCGGACACTCACTTAGTGCCTGTCCAGGCGCCTCAAACACCGTCAGGGGCTGTAAAACGCCCCTTGCCTCAGTCGGTCGACACAGACCCAGACACAGGCACTGATTCCGGTAGTGAAGGTGACGAATCAACCGTATTTTCCAAAAGGGCCACACGTTATATGATTTTGGCAATAAAGGAGATGTTACATTTAGCTGATACTACAGGTACCACTAAACAGGGTATTATGTGGGGTGTGAAAAAACTACCAGTAGTTTTTACCGAATCAGAAGAATTAAATGACGTGTGTGATGAAGCGTGGGGTGCCCCGATAAAAAACTGCTAATTTCAAAGAAGTTATTGGCTTTATACCCTTTCCCGCCAGAGGTTAGGGAGCGCTGGGAAACACCTCCTAGGGTGGACAAAGCGCTAACACGCTTATCAAAACAAGTGGCGTTACCCTCTCCTGAGACGGCCGCACTTAAAGATCCATCAGATAGGAGGATGGAAAATATCCAAAAAGGTATATACACACATGCAAGTGTTATACTACGACCAGCTATTGCGACTGCCTGGATGTGTAGTGCTGGGGTAGTTTGGTCAGAGTCCCTGATCGAAAATATTGATACCCTGGACAGGGACAATATTTTACTGTCGTTAGAACAAATAAAGGATGCATTTCTTTATATGCGTGATGCACAGAGAGATATCTGCACACTGGCATCACGGGTAAGTGCTATGTCCATTTCGGCCAGAAGAGCTTTATGGACACGACAGTGGACAGGCGATGCGTAGAGGAGTTATTTGGGGTCGGTCTATCGGATTTGGTGGCCACGGCTACGGCCGGGAAATCCACCTTTCTACCTCAAGTCACTCCCCAACAGAAAAAGGCACCGACCTTTCAATCGCAGCCTTTTCGTTCCTTTAAAAATAAGAGAGCAAAGGGCTATTCATATCTGCCACGAGGCAGAGGACGAGGGAAGAGACAGCAACAGGCAGCTCCTTCCCAGGAACAGAAGCCCTCCCCGGCTTCTACAAAAGCCTCAGCATGACGCTGGGGCTTCGCAAGCGGACTCGGGGGCGGTAGGCGGTCGTCTCAAGAATTACAGCGCGCAGTGGGCTCACTCGCAGGTAAATCCCTGGATCCTGCAGATAATATCTCAGGGGTACAGGTTGAAATTAGAGACAGAGCCACCTCGCCGTTTCCTGAAGTCTGCTTTACCAACGTCCCCCTCAGAAAGGGAGACGGTTTTGGAAGCCATTCACAAGCTGTATTCTCAGCAGGTGATAGTCAAGGTACCTCTTCTACAACAAGGGAAGGGGTATTATTCCACTCTTTTGGTGGTACCGAAGCCGGATGGCTCGGTAAGGCCTATTCTAAATCTGAAGTCCTTGAACCTGTACATAAAGAAGTTCAAGTTCAAGATGGAGTCACTCAGAGCAGTGATAGCGAACCTGGAAGAAGGGGACTTTATGGTATCCTTGGACATCAAGGATGCGTATCTCCACGTTCCAATTACCCCTCACACCAGGGGTACCTCAGGTTCGTTGTACAAAACTGTCACTATCAGTTTCAGACGCTGCCGTTTGGTTTGTCCACGGCACCTCGGGTCTTTACAAAGGTAATGGCCGAGATAATATTTCTTCTTCGAAGAAAAGGCGTATTAATTATCCCATACTTGGACGATCTCCTAATAAGGGCAAGGTCCAGAGAACAGCTAGAGATGGGTTTAGCACTATCTCAAGAGGTGCTAAAGCAGCACGGATGGATTCTGAATATTCCAAAATCCCAATTAATGCCGACAACTCGTCTGCTGTTCCTGGGGATGATTCTGGACACAGTTCAGAAAAGGTTTTTCTTCCCGAAGAAAAAGCCAAGGAGTTATCTGACCTGGTCAGGAACCTCCTAAAACCAGGAAAGGTGTCTGTACATCAATGCACAAGAGTCCTGGGAAAAAATGGTAGCTTCTTACGAAGCAATCCCTTTCGGCAGATTCCATGCAAAGGGATCTGTTGGACAAATGGTCAGGGTCGCATCTTCAGATGCACCTGCGGATAACCCTGTCGCCGAGGACAAGGGTATCCCTTCTGTGGTGGTTGCAGGAGGCTCATCTATTGGAGGGCCGCAGATTCGGCATGCAGGATTGGATCCTGGTGACCACGGGTGCCAGCCAGAGAGGCTGGGGAGCAGTCACACAGGGAAGAAATTTCCAGGGAGTGTGGTCGAGCCTGAAAAAGTCTCTTCACATAAGCATTCTGGAACTAAGAGCAATCTACAATGCTCTAAGCCAGGCGGAACCTCTGCTTCAAGGAAGACCGGTGTTGATCCAGTCGGACAACATCACGGCAGTCGCCCATGTAAACAGACAGGGCGGCACAAGAAGCAGGAGGGCAATGGCAGAAGCTGCCAGGATCCTTCGCTGGGCGGAGAATCACGTGATAGCACTGTCAGCAGTATTCATCCCGGGCGTGGACAACTGGGAAGCAGACTTCCTCAGCAGACACGACCTTCACCCGGGAGAGTGGAGACTTCATCCAGAAGTTTTCCACATGCTATTAAACCGTTGGGTAAAACCAATGGTGGACATGATGGCGTCTCGCCTCAACAAAACACTGGACAGGTATTGCGCCAGGTCAAGAGATCCGCAGGCAATAGCTGTGGACGCGCTGGTAACACCTTGGGTGTACCAGTCGGTATATGTGTTTCCTCCTCTGCCTCTCATACCAAAGGTATTGAGGATTATACGGCAAAGTGGAGTAAGACTAGTGGCTCCGGATTGGCCAAGAAGGACTTGGTACCCGGAACTTCAAGAGATGGTCACGGACGATCCGTGGCCTCTACTTCTGAGAAGGGACCTGCTTCAGCAGGGTACTTGTCTTTTTCAAGACTTACCGCGGCTGCGTTTGACGGCATGGCGTTTTGAATGCCAGATCCTAAAAGGAAAAGGCATTCCAGAAGAAGTCATTCCTACCTTGATAAAGGCAAGGAAGGAAGTCACCGCGAAGCATTATCGCCGTATTTGGCGAAAATATGTTGCGTGGTGCGAGCAGCGGAGTGCTCCGATGGAGGAATTTCAACTGGGTCGTTTTCCTACATTTCCTGCAATCAGGATTGTCTATGGGTCTCAAATTGGGATCTATTAAGGTTCAAATTTCGGCCCTATCAATATTCTTCCAAAAAGAATTGGCCTCAGTCCCTGAGGTCCAGATTTTTATCAAAGGAGTACTGCATATACAGCCTCCTGTGGTGCCTAAGGTGGCACCGTGGGATCTAAATGTAGTTTTAGATTTCCTCAAATCAAATTGGTTTGAACCACTAAAGAAGGTGGATTTGAAATATCTCACATGGAAAGTGACTATGTTACTGGCCCTGGCTTCGGCCGGGAGAGTATCTGAACTGGCGGCTTTGTTTTATAAAAGCCCTTATTTAATTTTCCATTCGACATAGGGCAGAGCTGCGGACGCGTCCGCATTTTCTCCCTAAGGTGGTATCAGCGTTTCACCTGAACCAGCCTATTGTAGTGCCTGCGGCTACAGACGACTTGAAGGACTCCAAGTTGTTGGACGTTGTCAGAGCCTTAAAAATATACATTTAAAGGACGGCTGGAGTCAGAAAATCTGACTCGCTGTTTATACTGTATGCACCCAACAAGTTGGGTGCACCTGCTTCTAAGCAGTCGATTGCTCGTTGGATTTGTAACAAAATTCAACTTGTACATTCTGTGGCAGGCCTGCCACACCCTAAATCTGTTAAGGCCCATTCCGCAAGGAAGGTGGGCTCATCTTGGGCGGCTGCCCGAGGGGTCTCGGCATTACTACTCTGCCGAGCAGCTACGTGGTCAGGGGAGAACACGTTTGTAAATTTTTACAAATTTGATACCCTGGCAAAGGAGGACCTGGAGTTCTCTCATTCGGTGCTGCAGAGTCATCCGCACTCTCCCGCCCGTTTGGGAGCTTTGGTATAATCCCCATGGTCCTTTCAGGAACCCCAGCATCCACTTAGGACGATAGAGAAAATAAGAATTTACTTACCGATAATTCTATTTCTCGGAGTCCGTAGTGGATGCTGGGCGCCCATCCCAAGTGCGGATTATCTGCAATACTTGTACATAGTTATTGTTAACTAATTCGGGTTATTGTTTAGGAAGCCATCTTTCAGAGGCTCCTCTGTTATCATACTGTTAACTGGGTTTAGATCACAAGTTGTACGGTGTGATTGGTGTGGCTGGTATGAGTCTTACCCGGGATTCAAAATCCTCCCTTATTGTGTACGCTCGTCCGGGCACAGTACCTAACTGGAGTCTGGAGGAGGGTCATAGGGGGAGGAGCCAGTACACACCACCTGACCTGTAAAAGCTTTACTTTTGTGCCCTGTCTCCTGCGGAGCCGCTATTCCCCATGGTCCTTTCAGGAACCCCAGCATCCACTACGGACTCCGAGAAATAGAATTATCGGTAAGTAAATTCTTATTTTTACATATCACAGATGACCCCTCTGTCCCTGACACGAGGGTATGCATGTTTAAGGAAAAGAAACCTGAGGTAACCTTTCCCCCATCTCATGAGCTGAACGTGTTATTTGAAAAGGCCTGGGAAACTCCAGACAAGAAACTGCAGATTCCCAAGAGATTTCTTATGGCGTATCCGTTCCCTGCACAGGACAGGTTACGGTGGGAATCCTCGCCCAAGGTGGACAAGGCTTTAACGCGCTTGTCCAAAATGGTGGCGCTACCGTCTCCAGATACGGCAGCCCTCAAGGATCCTTCTGATCGCAGACAGGAAACTACCTTAAAATCAATTTATGCACATACGGGTGCCTTGCTCAGACCGGCAATAGCGTCGGCTTGGGTTTGTAGCGCTGTAGCAGCTTGGGCAGATACCTTGTCATCTGACATTGATACCCTAGATAGGGATAGCATTTTATTGACCTTAGGTCATATTAAAGACGCAGTCTTATATATGAGAGACGCTTCCAGAGACGTTGGGCTGTTAGGTTCAAGAGCCAACGCCATGGCGATTTCTGCTAGGCGAGCCCTGTAGACCCGTCAATGGACGGGTGATGCTGACTCAAAAAGACATATGGAAGTTTTGCCTTACAAGGGTGAGGTTTTATTTGGGGAATGTCTCGCGGACCTGGTTTCCACAGCTACTGCGGGTAAATCTACCTTTTCACCTTATGGTCCCCCACAGCAAAAGATAACACCGCAATATCAGATGCAGTCCTTTCGGTCGCATTAGTCCAGGAGAGGTCGGGGCTCTTCCTCCCTTGCCAGAGGTAAGGGTAAAGGGAAAAGAATGCCTGCTACGACTAGTTCCCAGAAGCAGAAGTCCTCCCCGGCTTCTACTAAATCCACCGCATGACGCTGGGGCTCCACTGAGGGAGCTTGCGCCGGTGGGGGCACGTCTTCGACTCTTCAGCCAGGTCTGGGTTCAGTCAGACGTGGATCCTTGGGCGATGGAGATTGTATCCCAAGGCTACAAGCTGGAATTCGAAGACGTGCCTCCTCGCCGATTTTTCAAATCGGCTTTACCAGCTTCTCCCCCAGAAAGGGAGATAGTTTTAGCTGCAATTCAGAAACTTTGTCAACAACAAATGATTGTCAAGGTGCCCCTAGTTCAACAGGGGAAGGGGTACTATTCAACCCTGTTTGTGGTCCCGAAACTGGATGGCTCGGTCAGACCCATTCTAAATTTAAAATCCCTAAACCTGTACTTGAAAAAGTTCAAATTCAAGATGGAATCGCTCCGGGCAGTTATCTCCAGCCCGGAGGGGAGGGATTTTATGGTGTCACTAGACATAAAGGATGCATACCTTCATGTCCCCATCTACAGATACATCAGAAAATAAGCCTGTCCCCCAGGGCCAGGGTGTCTCTCCTGTGGTGGCTGCAGAGTGCTCACCTTCTCGAAGGTCGCAGGTTCGACATTCAAAACTGGGTTCTGGTGACCACGGACGCGAGCCTTCGAGGATTGGGAGCAGTCACACAAGGAAGAAATTTTAAGGGACTATGGTCAAGCCAGGAGGCTTGTCTACACATCAACGTACTGGAATTGAGGGCCATATCTAACGGCCTACGACAAGCGGAGACTCTTCTTCACGACCTACCGGTTCTGATTCAATCAGACAACGTCACAGCTGTGGCTCATGTAAACCGCCAAGGCGGGACAAGGAGCAGAGTGGCAATGGCGGAAGCCACCAGGATTCTTCGCTGGGCGGAAAATCACGCAAGCGCTTTGTCAGCAGTCTTCATTCCGGGAGTGGACAACTGGGAAGCAGACTTCCTCAGCAGACACTATCTCCATCCAGGAGAGTGGGGACTTCATCAAGAAGTTTTTGCAGAGATAGCAAGTCAGTGGGGACTTCCACAAATAGACATGATGGCGTCACGCCTCAACAAGAAGCTTTGGAGGTATTGTGCCAGGTCAAGGGACCCTCAGGCAGTAGCGGTGGATGCCCTGGTGACACCATGGGTGTTTCAGTCGGTCTATGTGTTCCCTCCTCTTCCGCTCATCTCAAAAATACTGATCATAAGACAAAAAAGAGTGCAGACAATACTCATTGGGGGTCATTCCGAGTTGTTCGCTCGTTGACGATTTTCGCAACGGAGCGATTAAGGCAAAAATGCGCATGCGCATGGTTCGCGCACTGCGAACCATGCGCATTTTTGCCTTAATCGCTCCGTTGCGAAAATCGGCAACGGAGCACTGCGGTTAATATTTTAACACAAAACTTAGTAGATTTACTCACGCCCGAACGAAGATTTTTCATTGTTGAAGTGATTGACAGGAAGTGGGTGTTTCTATGCGGAAACTGGCCGTTTTCTGGGAGTGTGCAGAAAAACGCAGGCGTGCCAGGGAAAAATGCGGGAGTGTCTGGAGAAACGGGGGAGTGGCTGGCCGAACGCTGGTCGTGTATGTGACGTAAAACCAGGAACGAAACTGACTGAACTGATCGCTATTTGTGAGTAAGTCTCGAGCTACTCGGAAACTGCTAAGAATTTTCTATTCGCAATTCTGCTAATCTTTCGTTCGCAATTCTGCTAAGCTAAGATACACTCCCAGAGGGCGGCGGCTTAGCGTGTGCAATGCAGCTAAAAGCAGCTAGCGAGCGAACAACTCGGAATAACCCCCATTTTTCTGGATTGGCGTCGAAGGGCCTGGTATTCACATCTTCAGGAAGTGCTCACAGAAGATCCGTGGCCTCTTCCTCTCAGGGAAGACCTATCGCAGCAGGGGCCCTGCGTGTTCCAAGACTTACCGCGGTTACGTTTGACGGCATGGCGGTTGAACACAAAATCCTAGCGGGGAAAGGTATTCCGGAGGAAGTCATCCCTACTCTGATTAAGGCTAGGAAGGAGGTGACGGCGAAACATTATCACCGCGTCTGGAGGAAGTATGTATCTTTGTGTGAAGCCAAGAATGCTCCTACTGAAGATTTCCATCTGGGCCGTTTTCTCCACTTTCTACAGACAGGAGTGGATATGGGCCTAAAGTTAGGCTCCATTAAGGTAAGGTACAGATTTCGGCCCTATCAATTTTCTTTCAGAAGGAATTGGCTTCTCTCCCAGAAGTCCAGACTTTTGTAAAGGGAGTGCTGCACATCCAGCCTCCTTTTGTGCCCCCAGTGGCACCATGGGACCTTAACGTGGTGTTACAGTTCCTAAAATCTCACTGGTTTGAGCCGCTTCAAACGGTGGATTTAAAATTTCTCACTTGGAAGGTGGTCATGTTGTTGGCCTTGGCATCTGCATGGCGGGTGTCCGAATTGGCGGCTTTGTCTCACAAAAGCCCCTATCTGATTTTCCATGTGGATAGAGCAGAGTTGAGGACTTGTCCTCAATTTCTGCCTAAGGTGGTTTCATATGAACCAACCTATTGTGGTGCCTGTGGCTAAGGGTGACTTGGAGGATTCCAAGTCTCTTGATGTAGTCAGGGCCTTAAAAGTTTATGTAGCCAGGACGGCTCGGGTTAGGAAAACAGAGGCACTGGTTGGCGCTCCTGCTTCTAAGCAGACTATTGCCCGCTGGATCTGTAACACGATTCAGCAGGCTCATTCTACGGCTGGATTGCCGTTACCAAATTCGGTAAAGGCCCATTCCACTAGGAAGGTGGGCTCTTCTTGGGCGGCTGCCCGAGGCGTCTCGGCATTACAGCTTTGCCGAGTGGCGACTTGGTCGGGTTCAAACACTTTTGATAAATTCTACAAGTTTGATACCTTGGCTGAGGAGGACCTTATGTTTGCTCAATCGGTGCTGCAGAGTCATCCGCACTCTCCCGCCCGGTCTGGAGCTTTGGTATAATCCCAATGGTCCTTACGGAGTTCCCAGCATCCTCTAGGACGTAAGAGAAAATAAGATTTTAAACCTACCGGTAAATCTTTTTACCGGTAGGCGCCCAGTAGAGGATGCTGGGCGCTCGTCCCAGTGCGGACAAAATTCTGCAAGACTTGTATATAGTTATTGCGTACATAAGGGTTATGTTACAGTTTTGATCAGTCTCGGGCTGATGCTGTTTTGTTTCATACTGTTAACTGGTTCGTATGTTCCGAGTTGTACGGTGTGGATGGTGTGGGCTGGTATGTATCTTGCCCTTAGATTAACAAAAATTCTTTCCTCGTACTGTCCGTCTCCTCTGGGCACAATTCTCTAACTGAGGTCTGGAGGAGGGGCATAGAGGGAGGAGCCAGTGCACACCCATCTAAAGTCTTTAGAGTGCCCATGTCTCCTGCGGAGCCCGTCTATACCCCATGGTCCTTACGGAGTCCCCAGCATCCTCTACGGACTAGGAGAAAAAGATTGACCGGTAGGTTTAAAATCTTATTTTTTTTTATTACATAACTGTGCTTAAAGGGCATATTCAATTAGCTGTGGGGTTTACTTCATGGCTAATTAATCACGCCTCATGGGAAAAAGCTATATAATTTATTCAGCTTTTCTCTACGTGGTAAACACTTGCTAACTGATTGATTCAGCGTAAAATGCAGCATCAATTGGTTTCCCTGTATGTTAATATTCAGAGTCTGGATTTAACATGGATTTTTCCTTGCAGCTGTTGAGGGATCCGTTTAATTTGCCGGCTGTCGGGATCCCGGCGGACAGGATACCAACGCCAGAATCCTAACAGCCGGCAATGCCGCCAGCGGGAATCCCGGCAAAACAGGACTATTCCCACTCGTGGGTGTCCACGACACACAGAGTGGGAATAGATCCTGTGGCGAGCGCAGCAAACCCGCAATGGGATTCTTTGCGCTTGCCCCGCTGTTGGCATTCTAGCGGGATGCAGCTGTCGGGATATGAACAGTCGCCATCCCACCCTTCTGTAAATCGATATGTATTCATAGGCGTGCGCAGGGGGGGTGCCTGGTGCGCACAGGCACCCCCTAATGTCTGTCACCTCCTCACACACACCTGCTGCTGCTGCAGTATCGCCGATCGCCGAGTGTGCTCATTTCTGTCCTCCCGCCCATTGCGCCCGCCATCCCCTCCGCTCAGTCTGGCTGTCATTCATTTGTATGGGTGCAGCATCACTGACGTAATCCTACTCCCAGTTCCTCTAACCTGTGGGATGTTTTCGTGATGATGTCATGCTGCGTGCATGCCCGCTCATGCTCCCACCCACGCTCTCTCTCTCCTCATCATGTGCCAACGCCACAGCATACAGCGTTCCTCTTGGAGGAGGACAAATTCAATATCAATATATATTTCGAGAGATTAGGATATAATCTATGGTAATAAAATATACAAATGTAACATATATTAAACAGATTTTTTATATATATATATATATATATATATATATATCTGTGCATCAATTCTCTATATTATTTACTTTGCATTGAGTGCCAATATGTAGTGGTAGACATGCCTGATAGGTGGTGCTAGACACGCCCATTAGGTGGTGTTAGACATGCCCAATAGGCGGTGCTAAACACGCCCTTCTAATCGTGCACCCCCTAATAAAATGTCCTGCGCACGCCAATGTATGTATTCCACTGTTGAGGCTTGGAGGAAACTCCTGCCTCTAGTAATTAGCCTACAGGATTACTGCAGCTAATTGAATCTGGCAGCGGCTACTTTAATATGCCCCTAAGTGTAGCATAAGACAGTTATATGGGTAGTAGCTCACATTGGCTACTCACTCTGGGGAAGATTCTGTTGTGTGCAAAGCAAAAAAAAAAATCGGGTCTCTACACCTTCACTAAAGCTGTCCAGCATTTGTGGGCTAAATGCAAAAGCAGCCAGTATGTACCCTGCATGCAAAAACATTAAATGTATTTGCATCCCTTGCACTGCAGCATGTTTTGTCCGGATGCAAAGTAACTTGTTTTTTTTGCTTTGTCCAAAATCCAGAATCAGCTTGCAAAGAGCAACACATTGCATTTCCATTATATTTATAGAATTTGGTTATTATATAATATTACATTTTTCTTTGTCATTTCTTTTTAGGTTTCCAGTTTGGTTGATTTTATGCCTAATATGAAAAGTTTTTTAACAAATCACCAAGATCACAACATGATGCAGAATACCATCTTTGTGGAACAGGTATCTCATACAATTTTCTGATGAATCTTTCCTAACCAATAATAAATAGTGTGAATATTCTGTTGGTGTACTGTATGACTGTTCATAAAATATAAAATATTGTAATAAAATATATGATAATGATCATAATACAATTTCTGACTGGAATTTAGTCCCTGTTTTCTTTTGTTTATTTTTTTTAGAGAACCTGGATTAAAACAGTGATAGGCAACATGAGCTGAAAGGCCCCTAGAGCCCCCAGCTTTTTCTACTGTAAATCCCTTCAGTTCTTTTCTCTCATTGTTCAAAGTTGTCTCTAGCTCTTGGTCTCTGCTTAATGCCCCACAAAGCTTGTTATAAAGTCGAGAAAAGGATTGACCTTTATTTAATTGTATGCCTACAGCATGGGTCTTCAACCTGCGGCCCTCCAGCTGCTGTGGAACTACACATCCCAGCATGCCCTGTCAGTTTGGCTATTAAGGCACGCAGGGCATGCTGGGATGTATAGTTCCACAGCAGCCGGAGGGCCATAGGTTGCAGACCTATGGCCTACAGTACTGTTGCTGACTTCCACTTCACTTGGCCTACTGTGCATGGGGTGCGTCCTCCATACAACGCATGGAAGTCATGTAGAAGGACGTGCAGTCTGCAGCATATGGTTTCCCTCCTACATAAGCAGGAAATTGCTGCATGAGTCCTTTGTTCTTTATTAAAACAAAGTAATACATTTTTAGGTAAGGTGACTAAATGTATTTAACATTTCTCTATCGTCCTAGTGGATGCTGGGGTTCCTGAAAGGACCATGGGGAATAGCGGCTCCGCAGGAGACAGGGCACAAAAGTAAAGCTTTCCGATCAGGTGGTGTGCACTGGCTCCTCCCCCTATGACCCTCCTCCAAGCCAGTTAGATTTTTGTGCCCGGCCGAGAAGGGTGCAATCTAGGTGGCTCTCCTAAAGAGCTGCTTAGAAAAGTTTAGCTTAGGTTTTTTATTTTACAGTGAGTCCTGCTGGCAACAGGATCACTGCAACGAGGGACTTAGGGGAGAAGAAGTGAACTCACCTGCGTGCAGGATGGATTGGCTTCTTGGCTACTGGACATCAGCTCCAGAGGGACGATCACAGGTACAGCCTGGATGGTCACCGGAGCCTTGCCGCCGGCCCCCTTGCAGATGCTGAAGTAAGAAGAGGTCCAGAATCGGCGGCAGAAGACTCCTCAGTCTTCTAAAGGTAGCGCACAGCACTGCAGCTGTGCGCCATTTTCCTCTCAGCACACTTCACACGGCAGTCACTGAGGGTGCAGGGCGCTGGGAGGGGGGCGCCCTGGGAGGCAAATGAATACCTATTTTGGCTAAAAATACCTCACATATAGCCTCCGGAGGCTATATGGAGATATTTAACCCCTGCCAGAATCCGTTAAGAGCGGGAGACGAGGCCGCCGAAAAAGGGGCGGGGCCTATCTCCTCAGCACACAGCGCCATTTTCCCTCACAGAAAGGCTGGAGGGAAGGCTCCCAGGCTCTCCCCTGCACTGCACTACAGAAACAGGGTTAAAACAGAGAGGGGGGGCACTAATTTGGCGTTAGAAATATATAAAAAAGATGCTATAAGGGAAAACACTTATATAAGGTTGTCCCTATATAATTATAGCGTTTTTGGTGTGTGCTGGCAAACTCTCCCTCTGTCTCTCCAAAGGGCTAGTGGGTCCTGTCCTCTATCAGAGCATTCCCTGTGTGTGTGCTGTGTGTCGGTACGTGTGTGTCGACATGTAGGAGGACGATGTTGGTGAGGAGGCGGAGCAATTGCCTGTAATGGTGATGTCACTCTCTAGGGAGTCGACACCGGAATGGATGGCTTATTTAGGGAATTACGTGATAATGTCAACACGCTGCAAGGTCGGTTGACGACATGAGACGGCCGACAAACAATTAGTACCGGTCCAGACGTCTCAAAAACACCGTCAGGGGTTTTAAAACGCCCGTTTACTTTAGTCGGTCGACACAGACACAGACAGGGACACTGAATCCAGTGTCGACGGTGAATAAACAAACGTATTCCTTATTAGGGCCACACGTTAAAGGCAATGAAGGAGGTGTTACATATTTCTGATACTACAAGTACCACAAAAGAGGGTATTATGTGGGATGTGAAAAAACTACCATAGTTTTTCCAGAATCAGATAAATTAAATAAAGTGTGTGATGATGCGTGGGTTCCCCCCGATAGAAAATTATGGGCGGTATACCCTTTCCCGCCAGAAGTTAGGGCGCGTTGGGAAACACCCCTTAGGGTGGATAAGGCGCTCACACGCTTATCAAAACAAGTGGCGGTACCGTCTATAGATAGGGCCGTCCTCAAGGTCCAGCTGACAGGAGGTTGGAAAATATCATAAAAAGTATATACACACATACTGGCGTTATACTGCGACCAGCGATCGCCTCAGCCTGGATGTGCAGAGCTGGGGTGGCTTGGTCGGATTCCCTGACTAAAAATATTGATACCCTTGACAGGGACAGTATTTTATTGACTATAGAGCATTTAAAGGATGCATTTCTATATATGCGAGATGCACAGAGGGATATTTGCACTCTGGCATCAAGAGTAAATGCGATGTCCATAACTGCCAGAAGATGTTATGGACACGACAGTGGTCAGGTGATGCAGATTCCAAACGGCACAAAGGTGTATTGCCGTATAAAGGAAGAGGAGTTATTTGGGGTCGGTCCATCGGACCTGGTGGCCACGGCAACTGCTGGAAAATCCACCGTTTTTACCCTAAGTCACATCTCTGCAGAAAAAGACACCGTCTTTTCAGCCTCAGTCCTTTCGTCCCTATAAGATCATATCTGCCCAGGGATAGAGGAAAGGGAAGAAGACTGCAGCAGGCAGCCCATTCCCAGGAACAGAAGCGTTCCACCGCTTCTGACAAGTTCTCAGCATGGCGCTGAGACCGTACAGGACCCCTGGATCCTACAAGTAGTATCCCAGGGGTACAGATTGGAATGTCGAGAAGTTTCCCCTTCGCAGGCTCCTGAAGTCTGCTTTACCAAGGTCTCCCTCCGACAAGGAGGCAGTATGGGAAAAAATTCACAAGCTGTATTCCCAGCAGGTGATAATTAAATTACCCCTCCTACTACAAGAAAAGGGGTATTATTCCACACTATATTGTGGTACTGAAGCCAGAAGGCTAGGTGAGACTTATTCTAAAAAAAAATTTTTTTGAACACTTACAAAGGTTCAAATCAAGATGGAGTCGCTCAGAGCAGTGATAACGAACCAGGAAGAAGGGGACTATATAGTGTCCCGGGACATCAGGGATCCTTACCTCTATGTCCCAAATTTGCCCTTCTCACTAAGGGTACCTCAGGTTCGTGGTGCAGAACTGTCACTATCAGTTTCAGACGCTGCCGTTTGGATTGTCCACGGCACCCCGGGTCTTTACCAAGGTAATGGCCGAAATGATGATTCTTCTTCGAAGAAAAGGCGTCTTAATTATCCCTTACTTGGACGATCTCCTGATAAGGGCATAGTCCAGGGAACAGTTGGAGGTCGGAGTAGCACTATCTAGGATACTGCTACAACAGCACGGGTGGATTCTAAATATTCCAAAATCGCAGCTGATCCCGACGACACGTCTGCTGTGCCTAGGGATGATTCTGGACACAGTCCAGAAAAAGGTGTTTCTCCCGGAAGAGAAAGCCAGGGAGTTATCCGAGCTAGTCAGGAACCTCCTAAAAACAGTGCATCATTGCACAAGGGTCCTGGTAAAAATGGTGGCTTCCTACGAAGCAATTCCATTCGGCAGATTTCACGCAAGAACTTTTCAGTGGGATCTGCTGGACAAATGGTCCGGATCGCATCTTCAGATGCATCAGCGGATAACCCTATATCCAAGGACAAGGGTGTCTCTCCTGTGGTGGTTATAGAGTGCTCATCTTCTAGAGGGCCGCAGATTCGGCATTCAGGATTGGATGCTGGTGACCACGGAGCCCAGCCCGAGAGGCTGGGGAGCAGTCACACAAGGAAAAAATTTCCAGGGAGTGTGATCAAGTCTGGAGACTTTTCTCCACATAAATATACTGGAGCTAAGGGTAAATTTATAATGCTCTAAGCTTAGCAAGACCTCTGCTTCAAGGTCAGCCGGTATTGATCCAGTGGGAAAAACATCACGGCAGTCGCCCACGTAAACAGACAGGGCGACACAAGAAGCAGGAGGGCAATGGCAAAAACTGCAAGGACTTTTCGCTGGGCGGAAATTCATGTGATAGCACTGTCAGCAGTGTTTCATCCCGGGAATGGAAACTGGGAAGCAGACTTCCTCAGCAGGCACGACCTCCACCCGGGAGAGTGGAAACTTCATCGGGAAGTTTTTTCCACATGATTGTAAACCGTTGGGAAATACCAAAGGTGGACATGATGGCGTCCCGTCTGAACAAAAAACGGGACAGGTATTGCGCCAGGTCAAGAGACCCTTAGGCAATAGCTGTGGACGTTCTGGTAACACCGTGGGTGTACCAGTCGGTGTATGTGTTCCCTCCTCTGCTTCTCATACCTAAGGTGCTGAGAATTATAAGACGTAGAGGAGTAAGAACTATACTCATGGCTCCGGATTGGCCAAGAAGGACTTGGTACCCGGAACTTCAAGAGATGCTTACAGAGGTCTTATGGCCTCTGCCGCTAAGAAGGGACTTGCTTCAGCAAGTACCATGTCTGTTCCAAGACTTACCGCAGCTGCGTTTGTCGGCATGGCGGTGGAAAGCCGGATCCTAAGGGAAAAAGGCATTCCGGAAGAGGTCATTCCTACCCTGGTCAAAGCCAGAAAGGAGGTGACCGCACAACATTATCACCACATGTGGCGAAAATATGTTGCGTGGTGTGAGGCCAGGAAGGCCCCACAAAGAAATTTCAACTCGGTCGTTTCCTGCATTTCCTGCAAACAGGAGTGTCTATGGGCCTCAAATTGGGGTCCATTAAGGTTCAAATTTCGGCCCTGTCGATTTTCTTCCAGAAAGAATTGGCTTCAGTTCCTGAAGTCCAGAAGTTTGTCAAGGGAGTATTGCATATACAACCCCCTTTTGTGCCTCCAGTGGCACTGTGGGATCTCAACGTAGTTCTGGGATTCCTCAAATCACATTGGTTTAAAACCAGTCAAATCTGTGGATTTGAAGCATCTCACATGAAAAGTGACCATGCTCTTGGCCCTGGCCTGGACCAGGCGAGTGTCAAATTGGTGGTTTTTTCTCAAAAAAGCCCATATCTGTTTGTCCATTCGGACAGGGCAGAGCTGCGGACTCGTCCCCAGTTCTCTCCCTAAGGTGGTGTCAGTGTTTCACCTGAACCAGCTTATTGTGGTGCCTTGCACCTACTAGGGACTTGGAGGACTCCAAGTTGCTAGATGTTGTCAGGGCCCTGAAAATATGTTCCAGGACGGCTGGAGTCAGGAAAACTGACTTGCTGTTATCCTGTATGCACCCAACAAACTGGGTGCTCTTGCTTCTAAGCAGACTATTGCTAGTTGGATGTGTAATACAATTCAGCTTGCACATTCTGTGGCAGGCCTGCCACAGCCAAAATATGTAAATGCCCATTCCACAAGGAAGGTGGGCTCATCTTGGGCGGCTGCCCGAGGGGTCTCGGCTTTACAACTTTGCCGAGCAGCTACTTGGTCAGGGGCAAACACGTTTGCTAAATTCTACAAATTTGATACCCTAGCTAAGGAGGACCTGGAGTTCTCTCATTCGGTGCTGCAGAGTCATCCGCACTCTCCCGCCCGTTTGGGAGCTTTGGTATAATCCCCATGGTCCTTTCAGGAACCCCAGCATCCACTAGGACGATAGAGAAAATAAGAATTTACTTACCGATAATTCTATTTCTCGGAGTCCGTAGTGGATGCTGGGCACCCATCCCAAGTGCGGATTATCTGCAATACTTGTACATAGTTACAAAAATCGGGTTATTATTGTTGTGAGCCATCTTTTCAGAGGCTCCGCTGTTATCATACTGTTAACTGGGTTTAGATCACAAGTTGTACGGTGTGATTGGTGTGGCTGGTATGAGTCTTACCCGGGATTCAAAATTCCTCCCTTATTGTGTACGCTCGTCCGGGCACAGTACCTAACTGGCTTGGAGGAGGGTCATAGGGGGAGGAGCCAGTGCACACCACCTGATCGGAAAGCTTTACTTTTGTGCCCTGTCTCCTGCGGAGCCGCTATTCCCCATGGTCCTTTCAGGAACCCCAGCATCCACTACGGACTCCGAGAAATAGAATTATCGGTAAGTAAATTCTTATTTTTACTGTGATTAAGGGTATCATTCCTGCCTATTGTAGATTGGCGAGACCTTACTGTACGTACAGACCTTGAAGGTTTTCCAAGCTGCATTAAACAGTTCATGATTTGGTAAACAAGGTGCAATATTCAATAGATCAAAGTTCACGTACACTGCACAGAATTTCAGGGAATAGCCATGTGGTGCAATCAGCACCACCTACCCTAATGGGAAGTATGGTACAGATGGAAAATGGTGTGGTGAAAGTAACCCTGTGGTATTACAGTGTAGGTTCACTTATCACCATTCAGTGCAGGCTGATTTTACACCCTTTTCTAAAACTTCTGGGGGTTACTATTACTCAAGTCACTAGCACTGATAAAACGTGTAACACCTGCTCACTTGTAGATGGTGTTTGGTAGACAGGCTACACCTTTAAGATTAGTTTCTTCTCCATTTCTGATGGTGCCTCCACCCTAGATGTTGTTTGAAGAAGGAAATCCACCAGGGGTCAACTCGGGAAAACCCTATGGTTCAATGTAATGGTGTGCTAGACTATGCTCCGACTCTCCCAACTAATCAGTAACATAACAGTGACTGGAAAGACCTTACCCAACAGGGTAAGAGTAGTTTACTCAAGCATGTCAAGAGGTTTCTATGTATAAGACAACAACCAAAATATTACAATTAATTTGAATTCCTACTTGAATATAGGGATAGATATAGCACTTTATATTGAAACTGGTAAACCAATTAAGCTGTACCTTTAAACAAAGTATAGTAAAGTATCACTTTGGTGGTATTCAACAGTTGATACTGTAGTTACCCAATATACACATTCACATAACTCAGTCCCTCACTCAAAGCAGTACATATTTATTTCTATAAACTGATACCTTTATGATATAAATATAAAAGTCAATTAGGTCAACCTAGCCACATAAGTTTGTTGGTGCACATAGAAGAACTCGGTATCACCCTGGGTAGTGACCCTGCACTGAAGGTGTAATTATACTGGCTCTTGACATTCAACCTCTTATGTACAGTAAGTCTGCAAATGACCACTTGGTGATGAGTATAAATACCTAGTTTAGTTGTATCTCCTTAGACGTTGTAGATAACAAGACTCTTTGGATTAGTCCTTATAAAGTAACTGGTAATATACTCCGCTTTCTGTGGCTTTGTTTTGTATGACTGCACTGCAAGCACAATTAAAGTCTCACTAACTGAAAGTATATTGAAGCAAGCAAAATGGAAAACTCAGTATTTCTGGATTTGTAATAATGACACTGGGGGTAATTCAGACCTGATCGCTAGGGTGCGTTTCTTGCATCCCTGCAATCAGGTAGTTGCCGCCTACAGGGGTAGGGGGAATTCGCTGTGCAGGTGTGCGATCGCATGTGCAGGAGAACTGCACAAACAGCAGATTGTACAGTCTCTGCACAGCCCAGGACTTACTCAGCCGCTGCGAAGATCGGGGCCAGAGCTAACGTCACGAATCCTCCCACAAAACGCCGGGTCCTTCCTGCATTTTTCCCGACACTCCCTAGAAACGGTTAGTTGCCATCACCAAATGCCCTCTTCCTGTAAATTTTCGTGCCATCGGATTTTTCGTACCGTCCCGTCGCTGCCCATCACTCCCCGTCGCTGCGGACCATCGCTCATGCACATTGCAGTGCATGCACAGTTCATACCTGATCGCCCGCTGTACGAAAATGCACAGCAGCGATCAGGCTCTAATTAGCCCCGCAGTTTATTATAGAATGAAAGTCTTGGTGAGATGATAACATGTAAGAAGAAAAATATATTTATTCCTTTATAGCAGCCCTTCTCCCCTGGCCCTCCCCATGCATGGGTGTAAACACAGAACAGTTGAGGTTCAAAGACTATACCATTACTTATCCTGTTGTATTACTGTACATTAAACTTTAACCCCCAAACTGCTGATTTCTCTGTATAGGCAGCAGTGGGTTTACACATGCATCTAGTGACTTATTAGTGACTTATTAAAAAGGATCCTGTTTGTGCATGGACAGGACCCCACAGGCGCAGGTACTTTACTCTCCTCAGGTGCCCTTATTTATCTCACTTTGCCTCCTGCTCTGCACTTGTGTCAGGAGTGACTCACAGCATTTACCCATTTTTCTCTGACGTCCTAGTGGATGCTGGGAACTCCGTAAGGACCATGGGGAATAGACGGGCTCCGCAGGAGCCTGGGCACTCTAAAAGAAAGATTAGGTACTATCTGGTGTGCACTGGCTCCTCCCTCTATGCCCTTCCTCCAGACCTCGGTTAGATTTCTGTGCCCGGCCGAGCTGGATGCACACTAGGGGCTCTCCTGAGCTCCTAGAAAGAAAGTATATGTTAGGTTTTTTATTTTACAGTGAGACCTGCTGGCAACAGGCTCACTGCAACGACCATTAGCTCCAGAGGGATCGACCGCAGGACCCGTCCTTGGTGTTCGTTCCCGGAGCCGCGCCGCCGTCCACCTTACAGAGCCAGAAGCATGAAGATGGTCCGGAAAATCGGCGGCAGAAGACTTCAGTCTTCACCAAGGTAGCGCACAGCACTGCAGCTGTGCGCCATTGCTCCTCATACACACTTCACACTCCGGTCACTGAGGGTGCAGGGCGCTGGGGGGGGGCGCCCTGAGCAGCAATAAAAACACCTTGGCTGGCAAAATAATCACAATATATAGCCCCAGAGGCTATATATGTGATAATTACCCCTGCCAGAATCCATAAAAAAGCGGGAGAAAAGTCCGCGAAAAAGGGGTGGAGCTATCTCCCTCGGCACACTGGCGCCATTTTCTCTTCACAGTGTAGCTGGAAGACAGCTCCCCAGGCTCTCCCCTGTAGTTTTCAGGCTCAAAGGGTTAAAAAGAGAGGGGGGGCACTAAATTTAGGCGCAATATTGTTTATACAAGCAGCTATTGGGGAAAATTCACTCAGTGATAGTGTTTATCCCTACATTATATAGCGCTCTGGTGTGTGCTGGCTTACTCTCTCTCTGTCTCCCCAAAGGGCTGTGTGGGGTCCTGTCCTCAGTCAGAGCATTCCCTGTGTGTGTGCGGTGTGTCGGTACGGCTGTGTCGACATGTTTGATGAGGAGGCTTATGTGGAGGCGGAGCAGATGCCGATAAATGGGATGTCGCCCCCTGTTGGCCGACACCAGAGTGGATGGATAGGTGGAAGGTATTAACCGACAGTGTCAACTCCTTACATAAAAGGCTGGATGACGTAACAGCTATGGGACAGCCGGATTCTCAGCCCGCGCCTGCCCAGGCGTCTCAAAGGCCATCAGGGGCTCAAAAACGCCCGCTCCCTCAGATGGCAGACACAGAGGTCGACACGGAGTCTGACTCCAGTGTCGACGAGGTTGAGACATATACACAATCCACTAGGAACATCCGTTACATGATCCCGGCAATAAAAAATGTGTTACACATTTCTGACATTAACCCAAGTACCACTAAAAAAGGGTTTTATGTTTGGGGAGAAAAAGCAGGCAGTGTTTTGTTCCCCCATCAAATGAGTGAATGAAGTGTGAAAAAGCGTGGGTTCCCCCGATAAGAAACTGGTAATTTCTAAAAAGTTACTGATGGCGTACCTTTTCCCGCCAGAGGATAAGTTACGCTGGGAGATATCCCCTAGGGTGGATAAGGCGCTCACACAGTTTGTCAAAAAAGGTGGCACTGCCGTCTTAGGATACGGCCACTTTGAAGGTACCTGCTGATAAAAAGCAGGAGGCTATCCTGAAGTCTGTTTTTACACACTCAGGTACTAGACTGAGACCTGCAGATAGTGCTGCTGCAGCGTGGTCTGTAACCCTGTCAAACAGGGATACTATTTTGCGAACATAAGTCGTCGTCTTATATATGAGGGATGCACAGAGGGATATTTTGCCGGCTGGCATCCAGAATTAATGCAATGTCCATTCTGTCAGGAGGGTATTAGAGACCCGACACTGGACAGGTGATGCTGACTTTAAAAGGCACATAGAGCCTTATAAGGGTGAGGAATTGTTTGGGGATGGTCTCTGGGACCTCGTATCCACAGCAACAGCTGGGAAGAAAAATTTTTACCTCAGGTTTCCTCACAGCCTAAGAAAGCACTGTATTATCAGGTACAGTCCTTTCGGCTTCAGAAAAGCAAGCGGGTCAAAGGCGCTTCCTTTCTGCACAAAGACGAGGGAAGAGGGAAAAAGCTGCACCAGTCAGCCAGTTCCCAGAATCAAAATTCTTCCCCCGCTTCCTCTGAGTCCACCGCATGACGCGGGGGCTCCACAGGCGTAGCCAGGTACGGTGGGGGGCCGCCTCAAAAATTTCAGCGATCAGTGGGCTCGCTCACAGGTGGATCCCTGGATCCGTCAAGTAGTATCTCAGGGGTACAGGCTGGAATTCGAGGCGTCTCCCCCCCGCCGTTTTCCTCAAATCTGCCTTGCCGACAACTCCCTCAGGCAGGGAGGCTGTGCTAGAGGCAATTCACAAGCTGTATTCCCAGCAGGTGATAGTCAAGGTGCCCCTACTTCAACAAGGACGGGGTTACTATTCCACACTGTTTGTGGTACCGAAACCGGTCCTTGAACACATACATAAAAAAATTCAAGTTCAAGATGGAATCGCTCAGGGCGGTTATTGCAAGCCTGGAGGAGGGGGATTACATGGTATCCCTGGACATCAAGGATGCTTACCTACATGTCCCCATTTACCATCCTCACCAGGAGTACCTCAGATTTGTGGTACAGGATTGCCATTACCAATTCCAAACACTGCCGTTTGGACTGTCCACGGCACCGAGGGTCTTTACCAAGGTAATGGCAGAAATGATGATACTCCTTCGAAAAAAGGGAGTTTTTAATTATCCCGTACTTGGACGATCTCCTTATAAAGGCGAGGTCCATGGAGCAGTTGTTGGTCGGAGTAGCACTATCTCGGGAAGTGCTACAACAGCACGGATGGATTCTATACATTCCAAAGTCACAGCTGGTTCCTACCACACGCCTGCTGTTCCTGGGGATGGTTCTGGACACAGAACAGAAAAAAGTGTTTCTCCCGCAGGAGAAAGCCAAGGAGCTGTCATCTCTAGTCAGAGACCTCCTGAAACCAAAACAGGTATCGGTGCATCACTGCACACGAGTCCTGGGAAAAATAGTAGCTTCTTACGAAGCAAAATTCCATTCGGCAGGTTCCATGCAAGAACCCTTCAATGGGACCTCTTGGACAAGTGGTCGGAATCGCATCTTCAGATGCATCGGCTGATAACCCTGTCTCCAAGGACCAGGGTATCTCTACTGTGGTGGCTGCAGAGTGCTCATCTTCAAGAGGGCCGCAGATTCGGCATACAGGACTGGGTCCTGGTAACCACGGATGCCAGCCTTCGAGGCTGGGGGGCAGTCACACAGGGAAGAAATTTCCAAGGACTTTGGTCAAGTCAGGAGTCGTCCCTACACATAAATATTCTGGAACTGAGGGCCATTTACAATGCCCTAAGTCTGGCAAGGCCTCTGCTTCAAAACCAGCCGCTACTGATCCAATCAGACAACATCACGGCAGTCGCCCATGTAAACCGACAGGGCGGCACAAGAAGCAGGATGGCGATGGCAGAAGCCACAAGGATTCTCCGATGGGCAGAAAATCACGTCTTAGCACTGTCAGCAGTGTTTATTCCGGGAGTGGACAACTGGGAAGCAGACTTCCTCAGCAGACACGACCGACACCCGGGAGAGTGGGGACTTCATCCAGAAGTCTTCCAACTGTTGGTAAACCGTTGGGAAAGGCCACAGGTGGACATGATGGCGTCCCGCCTAAACAAAAAACTAGATATTGCGCCAGGTCAAGGGACCCTCAGGCAATAGCTGTGGACGCTCTAGTGACACCGTGGGTGTACCAGTCGGTTTATGTATTCCCTCCTCTGCCTCTCATACCAAAGGTACTGAGAATAATAAGAAAACGAGGAGTAAGAACGATACTCGTGGTTCCGGATGGGCCAAGAAGAGCTTGGTACCCAGAACTTCAAGAAATAATATCAGAGGACCCATGGCCTCTACCGCTCAGACAGGATCTGCTACAGCAGGGGCCCTGTCTGTTCCAAGACTTACCGCGGCTGCGTTGGACGGCATTACGGTTGAATTCCGGATCCTAAAGCAAAAGGGCATTCCGGAGGAAGTCATTCCTACGCTGATAAAAGCCAGGAAAGAAGTAACCGCAAACCATTATCACCGTATTTGGCGAAAATATGTTGCGTGGTGTGAGGCCAAAAAGGCCCCAACAGAGGAATTTCAGCTGGGTCGTTTCCTGCACTTCCTACAGTCAGGAGTGACTATGGGCCTAAATTTGGGTTCCATTAAGGTCCAGATTTCGGCTCTGTCGATTTTTCTTCCAGAAAGAACTGGCTTCACTGCCTGGAGTTCAGACATTTGTAAAGGGAGTGCTACATATTCAGACCCTTTTTTGTGCCTTCTGTGGCACCTTGGGATCTCAACGTGGTGTTGAGTTTCTTAAAATCACATTGGTTTGAGCAACTTAAAACTGTGGATTTGAAATATCTCGCGTGGAAAGTGGTCATGTTATTGGCCTTGGCTTCGGCCAGGCGTGTGTCAGAATTGGCGGCTTTGTCATGTAAAAGCCCTTATTTGATTTTCCATATGGATAGGGCAGAATTGAGGACTCGTCCCCAGTTTCTCCCTAAGGTGGTATCAGCTTTTCACTTGAACCAACCTATTGTAGTGCCTGCGGCTACTAGGGACTTGGAAGATTCCAAGTTACTGGACGTAGTCAGGGCCTTAAAAATTTATATTTCCAGGACGGCTGGAGTCAGGAAAACTGACTCGTTTTTTATCCTGTAGGCACCCAACAAAATAGGTGCTCCTGCTTCTAAGCAGACTATTGCTCGCTGAATTTGTAACACAATTCAGCTGGAGCATTCTGCGGCTGGATTGCCGCATCCTACATCAGTAACAGCCCATTCCACGAGGAAAGTGGGCACATCTTGGGCGGCTGCCCGAGGGGTCTCGGCTTTACAACTTTGCCGAGCTGCAACTTGGTCAGGGGCAAACACGTTTGCTAAATTCTACAAATTTGATACCCTGGCTGAGGAGGACCTTGAGTTCTCTCATTCGGTGCTGCAGAGTCATCCGCACTCTCCCGCCCGTTTGGGAGCTTTGGTATAATCCCCATGGTCCTTACGGAGTTCCCAGCATCCACTAGGACGTCAGAGAAAATAAGATTTTACTCACCGGTAAATCTATTTCTCGTAGTCCGTAGTGGATGCTGGGCGCCCATCCCAAGTGCGGATTGTCTGCAATACTTGTATATAGTTATTGCCTAACTAAAGGGTTATTGTTGAGCCATCTGTTGAGAGGCTCAGTTATATTTCATACTGTTAACTGGGTATAGTATCACGAGTTATACGGTGTGATTGGTGTGGCTGGTATGAGTCTTACCCGGGATTCAAAATCCTTCCTTATTGTGTCAGCTCTTCCGGGCACAGTATCCTAACTGAGGTCTGGAGGAGGGGCATAGAGGGAGGAGCCAGTGCACACCAGATAGTACCTAATCTTTCTTTTAGAGTGCCCAGTCTCCTGCGGAGCCCGTCTATTCCCCATGGTCCTTACGGAGTTCCCAGCATCCACTACGGACTACGAGAAATAGATTTACCGGTGAGTAAAATCTTATTTTCTCTTCTTCCAACTTGTTAGTGAGATACCTAAACCGGCTCACCAGCAGAGCCAGCCCTAGCCAATTTGGTGCCCTAGGCAAGATTTTGACTGGTGCCCCAAGCACATAATCTGAGGTTCCCCCCTCACGTTACACTGCTGTACCTAAAGAAAAAAGGGACATGTTATGTGGGAAAGTCCCTTACACCTCTACTTCAGAAGGCATTCTATAGGGCACAGCACCCCAGGCTCTCCCAGCACAGCATCCATCCCCCCTCTCCCAGCGCTGTACCCCTATACCAGCACAGCACCCCTCACCCAGCACAGCACCCCTCTCCCAGCACAGTCAGCACTCCTCACACATCTGCTGGAGGCAGAGCCAGGAGGTGTTGCTCCATACCCCCTTCCATCCTGGTGACCATCATCACTAGCCCCTTGAGCCTTTACTCCCCATGTGTCTCTTCGTCCGCCCATAGCAGTGTCATTAACCCCCTGAGCCACCACTCTCCATATGTATCTTCCTCCCCCTCATCAGCTCTTACCTTTATGCTGTGTGGCTGGGGCAGGGTTCTGTAGCTCTGCACCCTTGCTTTGCTTCCTCTGCAGATGCTCATCCTCAGGCAGAAAGTAAACAAACTTCTTACCTGTCTGAGGCTGAGCATTGGGTCTCTGCTGTGTTACTGCAGCCTCCTGATGTCTCCTCCTGGCTAGCTTGGATTGCTGATATAGTGACCAGCGCCAGGTTAATGGAAAAAAAAATCTAATGCCAACGTCATCTCCAAGCACTCCTGAGCCACCAATCAGCTCAAATGATCCAGGTCATGCCTTTCAAACTGAAGCCGAGCCGGATCGGTCCCATGAATAACACTGATCTTGACCAGGACACACAATCTGGGTTGACCCTTTCACACCAAGGGGGTCATTCCGAGTTGATCGCTAGCTGCATTTGTTCGCAGCGCAGCGATCAGGCTTAAAAATGGCAGTTCTGTGCATGCGTATGTGGCGCAATGCGCACGCGCAACGTACGGGCACAACGAACGATGTAGTTTTGCACAGGGTCTAGCGATGCATTTCAGTCATACTGCTTGCCGCCGAGTGATTGACATGAAGTGGGGACGTTTCTGGGTGGCAACTGACCGTTTTCAGGGAGTGTGCGGAAAAACGCAGGCGTGCCAGGAAGAACGCAGGCGTGGCTGGGCAAACGCTGGGCGGGTTTGTGACGTCAAATCCGGAACTGAATAGTCTTAAGTGATCGCAAGCGTTGAGTAGGTTTTGAGCTACTCTGAAACTACACAAAAAAATTTTTGTAGCCGCTCTGTGATACAACCGTTCGCACTTCTGCTAAGCTAAAATACACTCCCAGTGGGCGGCGGCATAGCGTTTGCACAGCTGCTAAAAACCGCTAGCGAGGGGCGTGGCTTGACACAGCATGGTGTAGGCAGCTTCCTGCCAGAGCTCCTGCTAATATCCTGATCTACCTCCTGTTTCTCTGGTGTGCTGTGGCTGAAAATTTCTGCAGGAGTGCAGTACCCCCCTCTGCTCCTGCAGTGTGAATTTTGGGATCCTCGGTGCCAAGAGTCCTAACTTACTGGCTGGTGAAGTCTGTGACTGGATCCTGAGGAAGACTCTGCTCTCAGTGTGGCTGTTGCTCCTGCTGCAGCTCTGCCCTCACTCAGCTGCTGGGGCCAGTGTGCTCTGCAGAGGTTTTGGTGGCAGCATCCTGTGGATTTCTGTGCCCTGTCTCCAGCTTTGTCATAATGTGCGAAATCTACCACAACTCTGTAGCTGGTGAGCAGGATGGCTTTGCTTCTATGTGCTTTTATCCTGATTCAGTGCAGCAGCTCTCAGGGCCCCTTAGTGAGACTTTATCTGCACCACTTACTATTACACTACAGCAGGTGCTTACCGCTGTGGGTTCTTCCGAGCAACGAATTACTAATAGACTGGAGGAGCTGAGGGATGACCTTACGCATATTCACAGTAAACTACGGCTGGTGATGGCGCGTGTGGATCCTCCAGCGGTCTCTGTTTCTTTAGTGGTGATTCCATGGTCCCGCGTGAAGATTCAATCTGCAGTCACACAGAGTCACTTATCCGATGAAGAGGGAGAATGGCGACGTAACATCCTCCAGTTTGCTGGCAGTCCGCGAGAGGGAATGGCTTTCCACTCTAATATTTATTTGGAACAGTGGTTCGGTGTAACCCGCGGATGGAGGTTTTTGTCCCTAATCCGGTTTTCTTCAGCTGCCACTTGTCCCTATACGTTTATTTTGACACAGATGTGTGTGACGGCTGATGGCACAGTTTATCCTTCTGCCCACTCTCGAAGTACTGTCATTTGGCTGGATTACTTTGTTCCAGGGTGGACTCATCCTCCGGACTGATTTTGCTCACCTTGGGACTGGGAACCATATCACTGGCTGCTGAGACCCTTACTGTGCTCTGTTCTGTATACTGATTCTCGTTAGTTACTGCGTAATTTCATATTGTTTGTATGTCCTTTCATAGTTCCAGTTGTGTTATACTGCTATTTTTGCGCTCAGTGTAGATATTTGCATACAACTAATTATTTTCCAGGAGAATTCTGCTCTAATGTTTAAGGCCATTTATTTAGTGTTATTGTCACTTATATAATTATTTGTCTGTTTTCTGGCTCAGTGCATCTAAACCTACTGTATGTGCATTTTCACTATTTTGCAGGAGCAACTTCCCATATATAGGTTGTGGTCATTTATTTTAATGCCGCAGCCACTTCTCTTTATATTATGTCTGTTCTTTAGACCCCGTTATCTTGGTATTTGCATTATACTTTACTATTCTATGGGTATAACCTGCTCTATTTAGTTTATGGTCTTTTATTTAATTGCCCCTTTCATTTACAGTATATTGTGTACTTATCCTGTAGCTACAGTTTTGTTGTTCTGCTATCCTCGTGCTCATTCTAGCTAAATATTTGCGTGCAACACTTACTTTCTGAGAGATTCCTGTTCTAACTGGTGTATGGCCCTTAATATAGTGTTACATCAGTATTATGTCTGTTTTCCAGGTCCTTGTATCTAAGAACGTGTGCACTTTTTACCATTTTGTCAGAGAAGCTTGACATACTTAGTCTGTGGTCGCTTGTTTTAGTTCCACAGCCATTTATATATATATTCTGTCTTTAAGCTCAGCTAACTCCGTATGTGCATACTACTTTACTATTCTGCGGGTGTAACCTGCTCCACTTAGTTTATGACCATTTATTTTAGCTGCCCCTGTCAATTATACGGTATACTTATCCTGTGTTATGGGGTTGGGGGGTGGGGGGATGTTAGGCATTTAGGTGTAGTGTAGTTAGGGATGGGGTTCTTATGGGGATCCAGGTATGCCTAGGTTGGGGTTAGGTTATACAGGGTGGGGGGTTCTTGGGAGGTTTGCTTTGGGTGTCTTTATTTTATTTTGTGTATTTGTTTTGTTTGTAGGTTAGGGTATATGAGGAGTGGGGGAATGTGAGGCTTTTTGTTTTGATATTCTGATGGATGTGAGTTATTTATATTTTCATTTATTGTATGTCACCTGTGCCCCATTATAAATCTGGTTCTCTCATGTGTACACCCGAATGGCGCCTTCGGGTGGCGATTAATTTATTCGTGTTTGATTTGGGGTATTCTGTATGTCATTGTTTTTACTATATCCTGCTATTGTTCCATTTCTCATGTCCGATGGCTTGGTGGCTAATCTTTATTTTGTCATTTATACACTGTTTATGCCCTCCTGTATTATTCCTCATGTTTGCCTTACAATTCATATGCCTCTTTAATGTCTGGGTGTAACTTTTGAAATTTCCAATAAAAATTACACAATTAAAAAAAAAAACCGCTAGCGAGCGATCAACTCTGAATGACCCCCCCAAGTCAGGATCTTGGTTGCTGTGGCAATGTCCTGGGTCAGAAGCTTGGTCTGAAAGGGGTATCTTTTATCTTGCTTTTCTCCCAGGGCATCAAAACCCTTAACCTACTACCTCACACTATATATTGAGTTTTTACTTATTTCCTACGTGTTAATGTATGCATCATGATATCTGTAAACTAGATTTTTAATGTGATAAAATAAATAAGTTATATTTTTTTTTATTTAGTCTTGATAGAATAGGAGTTCCTCACTTACAGAGTACCTGCCATCCTTTTGGTTTATCTCATCTAGTATGACCCAAGAAAAAGCATTTCACAATGGGGAGAACCAATTAGATGAGATAAAATATAGTTTCCCGATGTTTCACCAAATTTTTTTTTACAGGCTATCCATTTAGATCATCCGGAAAAAAAAATAGCACAGGTTCAGTGAAACCTCTGTGCTTTTGTGGAAAACAGGCCCGTTTTTGCATGAAAACGGGGCTGTTTTCCGGGGATTTGGTTTCGCCTGCCTGAGGCAAGTAAAACAAAATCCCCAATAAGCCGCGCTTCATGTAGGCTTATCGGGGCTAACTAGATAGCCCCCAGCGCACTAATTACCTGCGGTCAATGACCGTAGGTAATTGGATATCCCCCTAATTCTGTTTTATAAGAGAACAAGTATGTGCTTTTTCACTTTAGTGATTTTTCAGTTAAAACGTTATAATAATTAATGTAACTGCCCAATTAGAAGAGCTCCCAGGAGCCCAATACAGGACACAGATTTTGTACCAAGTTCCTTCACGTTTACTGATAACTTGTTGTGCTTTCTATATTTCAGAGCCTATCTTTGAACGAGAGCTCAAGGAAACTGCTAAACTTTTCCCACCAAATAATATGTGACCATATCCTGAGAATAAAGGACAAGTAAGGATACATATCATATTTGTATTTCATGTAAACGGTTGTTGAAACAGATGAAGCTAGCTTGAAAATAGTAGGTTACAACATCAGGGGATTGATGTATCAAGCATTGAAAAGGCTGTTGTGAACCAGTGGAGAAGTTGCCCATAGCAGCCAATCACCTTTGAGGTACTGTAGCATGTATCAAGTACATTCTATAAAAAGATAGGTAGAAGCTGATTGTTTGGTATGGGCAACTTCTCCACTGGTCCTCTTCTCCAATCTTTTCACGACTTGATGCATAAACCCCAAGGTTACAAGTTAAAAAATTGAGTAAATGAAAGTTTCAAAACAGCTGTCCTGCTGTACTAGTTACTGCAACCACTGAGCAATTCATTTGAGGAATAGAACTGAACAATGCTCTAAGGCTCATCACAAATCCGTTACCTCACAAACATGGGGGGGGGGGGGGGATTCAAATGTTTGAAAAGTCGGTTGGGTGTCTGTTTTTTCCTGTCTATTAGATAGGAAAAAACAGACACCCAACTGACTTTTCAAACATTTGAATACCCCCCATAGAGTCCAAATTTTAGTGATATCCATGCATGAGCACAGGTAACTTCTTTAGTACCTCAGTCGATTAGATTTAATAGTCTAGACTCAGGCTGGATGTCCTTAAAACCCGGACTGTAATGGTGGAGTTTAGGAAACTCTGACCTAGATTATTGCTGTCAACCACTTGGACAGTATATCACCAATATTCCTCAATGGTTTTGTGGTGCCAAGCTGGAGATATGTCATACATCACTCAGGTCCAACAGATCTATGATTTATATACCTTCCTTATGGTTTAAATGTTTATCTTGGAATAGAACATACAGATACATCCCCCACAGTTTCCCCATGCTACATACAGTACATAAGTATTCTTATGCTGTTATTACATGAGTGATGTCAAACCCAGATTTACTTAATATAACAATCATATTAGGAGTTTCTTGTAACTTATAGCAATATGATTCACTGTATATTCTATATAAACTTACTAACTTGGCCCTTTTTTCCTATCAGGGGGTCATTCCGAGTTGCTCGCTCGTTGCCGATTTTCGCTATACTGCGATTAGTTGCTTACTGCGTATGCGCAAGGTTCGCAGAGCGCATGCGCTTAGTTATTTTACACAAAAGTTAGGTATTTTACTCACGGCATAACAAAGCTTTTTCATCGCTGTGCTGATCGTAGTGTGATTGACAGGAAGTGGGTGTTTCTGGGCGGAAACTGCTCGTTTTATGGGAGTGTGTGGAAAAACGCAGGAGTGGCTGGAGAAACGGGGGAGTGGTTGGGCAAACGTTGGGTGTGTTTGTGACGTCAAACCAGGAACGAAAAGGACTGAGCTGGTCGCAATGGCTGAGTAAGTCTGGAGCTACTCAGAAACTGCGGGGTAATCGTTACGAGAAGATTAGCGAAGCTTTCATTAGCAATTCTGCTATGCCAAGATACACTCCCAGTAGGCGGCGGCTTAGCGTGTGCAATGCTGCTAAAAGCAGCTAGCGAGCGAACAACCCGGAATCACCCCCAATGTGAGCAGTATTAGATAATTTACGGCCAGACATATGAAATGATCCTTGGTGGCAGGGGTGTAGCTAGACCTATGGGGGCCCCGTGGCAACATTTCCAAAGTGAAAATTAGTTTGCAGCTTAGTCTAAAATGATCTACTGTTTGCACTATGTGCATGCTTAGTTAACATACAAGATTAAGTTAATTAGTGATTAGCATACAGTAAGTATTCTAAATGAAAAAATGGTCTCCCTAATTCTAATTGTGTATGATATAAAGTGGTATATAAGAAAGCTATTATAAGAAAGCTATTGTTCACTATTAAATCAGCCTAGTGATATGGCTCTTGCAGAAGACATGGGTGAGTGAGTGAGTAAACTTGGAGTCAAACAGTGTGTATGTGACTGTGTGTAACACCCACCTTCCCACCTGGATCTGTCCCTCTCCCAGCCGCTCCATCTTTAAATAATCAGTGATACTGGGAGGAGATGTTGCTATACTGGGACATCAGTGAGGATGGCGAGACAGAGGAGAGTGTAACTGGCTGCAGGAGGTGGGCCAGGGCCACATAGCAGCCACACCCCCTGCACATACTATAGCTGTGCCATTACCTGATGGTTTCTGATTGCACCAGCACCACACAACCTTGATTCCTTGTAGCCAGAGAGGCACACTTCTTCCTTGTGGGACTGCAGCTTTATACAACATATGCTTCTTATTTGCTTGACTAATTTGACAAAAGTACAATGCAGTTTCCCTAGACACTGGCACTGGCATTGCATAGAGCAGTAGTGTGTGACTGGGATGCTACTCTGGGAAAAAGGCGACAGACTGTGGACTGATACAAGTGAGATGCGTCATGGATCCTTGTGCTAAATTTGTGAATTTATACTCTTTCCTTCTCCACAAATAATGATTCTAAAAGCCCAGTACACTATAGACGGGATGCGGTTACATTGCCGGCAGTTGGTATCCCGGAGGTCAGGATACCGATGCCGGAATCCTGGCTAACTGGGGCTTTTCGCACTCGTTGTCCACGACACCCATAGAGTGGCAATAGGACCTGTGGTGAGCCACCAAGCCCGCACCGTGGCAAGCACAGTGAGCCTGCAAGGGGCTTTGTTGCGCTCTCCTCCCCTGCCGGCATTCTGGTGGCCAGGATCCCGGCGTCGGTATGCTGACTGCTGGGATCTCGGCCACCGGCATACCGTATCCAATGCCTATAAAAAACTGAGGGTGCAGCTATAATTCAAATAAGATGCTAAATTTAAGGGAAAAAGTATGAAAGTCTGGGAATCGCTAACACTGGCACTAGTATTCAGCTCACTTCTGTCAGTGTGTGGTCTTGAAATACATTAAAACAAAACATACATCCTATAATTCAGCGGTCATATAAACTACAGGCTTGTTACGTCATTATTCTCCTTTATTAGTTTCAAAGAATAATAATGCTGTACATGCATGGCTAATACAATGACTATCCATTAGAAAGGGTTGAATGACAAGGCATAAAAAAGAAACAAAGGATATAGTAAAATTAGTCTAATCATAATCAGGTTTGCATTTAAAAGTAAAAGGAGGAGAGGGTTACAAAGGGAGAAGGGGGTTTTGGAGGGGAAAGGTATGCAGGAGTACCCTTGAGGCAGTGACGTGAGGTCAGAGCCTGGGGAGGCAAAAATGGTGGTGGCTCTCAGTGCCAGGAGCCGGTCTCACCCCCTACACAGTGTAACGCTTTAGTCCCTGCACTACATCCATGCAAATCCAGAGGGAATATGCATACAGTAATAGCCAGGTCACAGCCATCACCCTAGTGTTGTGCGTAAACTGGTGCATACTAACCTCTGGGTGAGGTGCCCCCATTGCCCCCTCACCTGCAGTACATTGCTGGCCTGGTGCAGCAGGTTACACAGGGCAATACAGTCATCAGTGATACAGTCAGCAGCACCTGGGGAGGGAGAGCAGGAATATATATGTACATCTCACTACTGTAGCCAACACACACAGTCCTGTCCCCGCACTCACTATAGATGCCACACACACACACCTGTCCCCGTGCTCACTACAGATTACACATACACATCTGTCCCCGCACTCACTACAGATGCCACACACACACCGTTCTGTCCCCACTCTCACTACAGATGACACACACACACACCTGTCCCCACACTCCCTAAAGATGCCACACACAAACACACACACACACACAGCCCTGTCCCCACTCTCACTACAGATGCCACACACACACACACACACACACACACACACACCGTTCTGTCCCCACTCTCACTACAGATGACACACACACAATTCTGTCGTCACTCTCACTACGGATGCCACACACACACACACACACACACACACACACCTGTCCCCACACTCCCCAAAGATGCCACACACACACAGCCCTGTCCCCACTCTCACTACAGATGACACACACACAATTCTGTCGTCACTCTCACTACGGATGCCACACACACACACACCTGTCCCCACACTCCCTAAAGATGCCACACACAAACACACACATATAGCCCTGTCCCCACTCTCACTACAGATGACACACACAGAGACCTGTCACCACAATCACTACAGATGACACACACACACACACATAGTCCTGCCCCCAGACTCACTACAGATGACACACACACACACGCACACACACAGTCCTGTCCCCACACTCACTACAGATGACACACACACACATGCAGAGTCCTGTCCCCACATCACTACAGATACCACACACACTCTTGTCTCCACACACACTAAAGATACCCCACACTCAGAGACCTGTCCCCACACTCACTACAAATGTTACTCACACAGACACAGACACACAGAGTCCAGGTTCTGGCTGCTACTCACCCCAGTCACTGTGCACGGGTGGCTGCTGCTGGCACTGCGGGTCCCCACTTCCCTCCTCCCCTGCCAAGCTGCTTAGCTCCATTGTCTGTCTTCATGCACTTCCCGGATTAGTCACATGACCAATCCGAGCTGTCCATCAGAGCTCAAGCACGCCTTCACCGCGAGGCATGCCTCCCATTTCTTTGTAGTTTGCAGTCTGATTGGCCGCTGTGTAGCCCCGTCCATCTGTACAGGCAGTGTCCGACAGTGTGAGAGATAAGGCTGAGCTCCTGATGCCTCATCTCTATCTCTCGTCCTTCAGTTCCAGGAGCCCTGCAACTCTGGTAAGTTTGATCTAGAAAAATGATTGCATTAATATAAAGAAGATGCTTATAAGTTATAATTATCTTCTTTGTGTTCTCCAATAATTTTTTACTGAGAACTCTGAGTATGATGGGGAGCATGACAGGTGGGGCTTTGCCTCCCCTGACTGCACGTCCCTGCCTTGAGGCGAACAATGATGTATTGAGGTATTCTAACTAAACGCAAATGAAGCAAAACCAGAGGGCTGAACACATCTACAATTGGATAGCAATGTCTGTCAACGCAGCGGTGGGTGGGGTAGCAAGATGAGATTTACAGGAGTTAGAGCGTTTATAGTCAACCCAGCAGACCCGCAAATCCCGAAATGCAGCAGCTTTTACAGCTGATGAGGCAAGCCAACCAGAGAGGAGGAGGAGCGCCAGCAGCCAGTATAACAGACTTTGCAGCACTATTTAAATGCTTGAGAAGGAATTTCTTATAATGTGAGATGAGCTACCTGGACGATGAAAAAAACAGAAGAGACAGTCTCCCAACTCAGAAGGGTCTAATATGGGAGCATTCTCATCAGATATGGATAGTGAAGTCAAGGGCTGAGGAAATTGTTATATCATTTTATTACATAACAAATTAAGATATTTCTCTTACGTCCTAGAGGATGCTGGGGACTCCAAAAGGACCATGGGGTATAGACGGGATCCGCAGGAGCTTGGGCACACTAAAAAGACTTTGACTGGGTGTGAACTGGCTCCTCCCTCTATGCCCCTCCCCAAGACCTCAGTTAGACTTTGTGCCCAGGAGTGACTGGACACACACTAGGGGAGCTCTACTGAGTTTCTCTGGAAAAGACTTTTGTTAGGTTTTTTATTTTCAGGGAGACCTGCTGGCTACAGGCTCCCTGCTTCGTGGGAGTGAGGGGAGAGAAGTCGGACCTACTTCTTCTTAGTTAAGGGCTCTGCGTCTTAGGCTACTGGACACCATTAGCTTCAGAGGGTTCAATCACTTGGTTCGCCTAGCTGCTTGTTCCCGGAGCTGCGCCGTCACCCCCCTCACAGAAGCCAGAAGAAAGAAGTCGGGTGAGTATGAGAAGAACAGAAGACTTCAGGAAGGCAGAAGACTTCAGTAACGGTACAGTGCAGCGGTAGCGCTGCGCTCCATGCTCCCACACACATCACCAACGGCACTCACAGGGTGCAGGGCGCTGGGGGGGGGGGAGCAGGTTACTGGGGTCAGAATAAGCTGGCAAAAAGGCATATTCGGTGCCCGGGCACCGTATTTAATACCCCCGCCAGCATAAAGATTTGAAATTTAGCGGGACTGAAGCGCGCCGGGAAGGGGCGGGGCTTAGCCGCACAGCTCACCAGCGCCATTTTCTTCTCTCCACAGCCGCTGCAGAGACGCTGGCCCGGACCTCCAAGCTCCTCACAAGTAAAAGGGAGCAAAACGGGGGGGGGGGGGGGGGCACAGACAAAGTGGTGCTGTTTTATTATTAACAGCGCTACCAACATATATTCTCGTTGTGTGGTATATGGGCGCTGGGGTGTGAGCTGGCATACTCCCTCTGTGTTTCTCTCTCCGGGTTTCCCTGTAGGCTGTCCCCTTTATTTGTCCAGTGTGAGTGTCGGTACTACGTGTCGGCATGTCTGAGGCTGAGTGTTCCTCCCCGGAAGAGGTTACTGGGGGCGTAGAAAAGGAGCTGGAAATGGCTCTGTCGGCACAGCCGACGGCTGATTGGGTTACTATGTTAAGTACACTTAATGCTAATGTGGCTTTATTGTCTAAGAGGCTTTATAAATCTGATTCTCAGACACAAGCATGGAGAAAATCCATGGATGATGCTTTGGCTCAGGTACAGACCCCCTCAGGGTCACAAAAACATTCATTTACCCAGATGGTAGATACAGATGCCGACACGGACTCTGATTCCGATGTCGATTTTAATGAGGCTACTTTACACCCCAGGGTAGTTAAGAGTATTCAGTACATGATTGTGGCTATTAAAGATGTTTTACATATCTCTGACAAGAAGAGAAAGAATGTCTCTTTTGCTGGCGCACAAATGATGATTTAAAAATTAACTTTTAATAAATTCATTAAATAAAGCCCTGAAAAAGTCTTAATTGCACGAAACACGTGTCGGCGGCGTCATGGCCGCTACCTGGTCACAAAAAGAATGTATTTAGATTTGTAACAGAAATATTTAATGGCATAGTTTTTACTGCAGAGAAGGAATAGGGAATTAGGGTACTGCAGCATAACCATTGATGTGAATGAGCAGCATATTATATGGGTGTGGTTCGTTTTATCGACAGTGTCTAGGTCGACAATGTTTAGGGCGACAGTCACTAGGTCGACATGGATGGAAGGTCGACAGGGTTTCTAGGTCGACATGTGCTAGGTCGACAGGTCTAAATGTCGACATGAGGATTTTTTATTTATTTTTGGTGTCGTTTTCTTCGTAAAGTGACCGGGATCCCAAATTAGTGCACCGCGTCCCCTCGCATGGCTCGCTTCGCTCGCCATGCTTCGGGCATGGTGCCTTCGCTCCGCTACCGCTTCGCTCGGCACACTTTACCGTTCCAATAGTAGTCCACGTGGATCGTTAAGTATGAAAAAAAAAATGTGAAAAAACTCATGTCGACCTTTAGACCTGTCGACCTAGCACATGTCGACCTAGAAACCCTGTCGACCTTCCATCCGTGTCGACCTAGTGGCTGTCGACCTATAGTGGTCGACCTAAACATTGTCGACCTAGACACTGTCGATCTTCAGACCGGATCCCTATTATATATGAGAGACAGCTGCTGTGGGAGATCATATTAACTGACCTGCAGCTAAGGAAGCCACTGCTGCCAGTCAGTGTGGAGAGCTATCTCCTCCTCCATTTAAGTGCTATCTCTAGCAAATGTAAATGTGAATCACAATATACAATTTGTATTAGATCTCTTTTAAAATTAATGAGAGATCAGAATTGTGTACTTTTTTAATTTTATGTGCTCTCATGTGTATCAGTTAGTGATAGGAATAATTTAATTACCATATAGCTACTGAACTACAAGGATTACACACATTAGTGTGATACAATAGTTACATGGTATCCATGGTAATAAATGTAGTTACTGTTGCATAATATGTCTCCACTTATTTAAGGTGATTCTCCCAGCAGAATAAATGCATTCACAGGCTGCACTATAGAGCAACTTAATAACAATTTAGCTTACAAATATTGTATAAGCAGGCACACATGGTGCTTCCTTCCTGTTTATGAAAAGCTCTCCCCAGCAGCTATATTGTATTTTATTACAACAACAATAATAACAACTACTGTGGAACATTATATTAACTGACTCATAATTTAGGGAGTCACTACAATTCAGTAGCTACATGTTATTAATAAATGTAGCTTTTGTGGAAAACTATATCCTTTCCCACTCAAAGCATTTTCAATAGCAAATATAATGGTGATTTTCAGTGTCCCATCTCTTTGAAAAACATATAGGGACATGCTTAAATGCACATATAATTGTTTTAGTGGGGACACATGAATAACACAATTTGCATTAATTATGAAGATATATGTACATGTGCAAAAACTATAGAATATTGGGAGAATTATTAGATATCCCTATTTATCTGCATTACTCACTTAACACTCAGCATTTATCTACATGCTGGTGCTATTCATAGCACTTAGCTTGCAAGTATTTTACCCATAAGGAGATACATTAGATGTTCCCTTTCTTTTCATTAAAGCCGTCCCCAGCAACCATACTGTACTATACTAGTCTATAACAGGAATAATTACTGTAGGGCAGAGGTTCCCAAACTGTGTGCCGTGGCTCCCTGGGGTGCCTCGGGACACTGCAGGGGTGCCCTGGGTTGGTGGTCCAGGACAAATTCAAATTATTCATGGTCAATATAATAGGCAAAATCAGTGCTGGTGGCTGCCAGTCATAAAATATGTGCCCAAACAGAAGCAAATCTTGTTCCTCACCACACAACTGACCCTAAGGATGACATATAAACGCAATCTACTTAATGTAATATTTCTTTCTAAATTTCTCAATAAGAAATTTTTGGCCTAGGGGTGCCGTGAAAAAAATTCTGATATACTAGGGCGCCGTGATTCAAAAAAGTTTGGGAACCACTGCTGTAGGGGATTATACTATTTGATCTGGAATAAGGGAAAATATCGTGGAAAGAATGCTGCAAGTGTATAATATGTAGAACTATTGCCAGGTTCTGACATTTGTCAAGTGAATTACTAATATACATTCAATTAATATTATATAGTGTCCAGTAATTCAATATCAGACTAATTGATATAGTCAATTTGGATCAATAAAGACACGACACAGGTAGCGAACCTTGATATTAATAAAATTATTTCCATTTACTATATATGGTAATTACATTACACAAACTTATTGTACTTTATTTCGTGTTTAGACAATTTTAATGAATTTATTAAAAGTTAATTTTTAAATCATCATTTGTGCGCCAGCAAAAGAGACATTCTTTTCTCTTCTCCTTTTCCTGCATAACATTACTTGTCTCTGGTAGCACCCCCGAACGTCCTACAATTAATACTTAATGTAACTGATGGACATTTATTGGGGCCTCTTCTTACAAATATTTAGAATTCAATAGCTGGTGCAGAACATATCCCCTTCCCCCCATTCCCTGCATATCTCATATCTCTAACGAACCTGCTGTTCAGGACACAAGGATTTGCCTATTTAAAGGGAAAAAACCTGAGGTGAAGTTTCCCCCCTCTCATGAAATGAATACTCTTTGTGAAAAAGCTTGGGAGTCGCCGGATAAGAGGTGGCAGATTCCCAAGAGAATTTTTATGGCGTATCCTTTCCCCTCTGATGACAGGGAAAAATGGAAATCGTCTCCACATGTCGACAAGGCTCTATCCCGTTTGTCCAAGAAGGTGGCGCTTCCGTCCCCTGACACGGCTGCTCTCAAGGATCCGGCGGATCGCAAGCTGGAGACGTCTTTGAAGGCCATTTTCGTTAATACTGGTGCATTGCTCAGACCTGCTGTGGCGTCGGTATGGGTGAGTAGTGCTATTGCTAAATGGGCTGATAATTTAGCTTCTGATATGGATACCCTTGATAAGGATAACATTCTTTTGACTCTTGGTTATATCAAGGACGCTGCAGATTACCTAAAGGATGCCGCGAGAGATGTTGGCCTCTTGGGATCAAGAGCCAATGCCATGGCTGACTCCAAGAAAAATATGGAAGCTCTCCCCTTCAAAGGTAGTGTCTTGTTTGGTGACGGCCTGGTTGACCTGGTGTCTACCGCTACTGTGGGTAAGTCATCTTTTCTTCCTTATGTTCCCAATCAACAGAAAAAAGTGCTCCATCAGCAGATGCAGTCTTTTCGGCCTAATAGATACAAAAGAGGTAAGGGCTCGTCCTTCCTCGCTTCAAAGGGTAGAGGAAGGGGAAAGAAGTCGTCTGCAGTGTCCGGCGCCCAGGACCAAAAGTCCTCCCCCGCCTCTACCAAGTCCACCGCATGATGCTGGGGCTCCCCTGCGGGAGTCCGTGCCGGTGGGGGGCCGTCTCCGAATCTTCAGTCAGGTCTTGTTTCAATCAGCCCTGGATCCTTGGGTCTTAGACATAGTGTCCCAAGGGTACAAGCTGGAGTTTCAGGAGATCCCCCCCCCCCCCCCCGCCGCTTTTTCAAATCGGCCTTGCCAGTTTCTCTTCCAGAAAGAGAAGTAGTAAATGCTGCGATACAAAAGCTGTGTCAACAGAGGGTAATTTTCCCTGTTCCCCCGTCCCAACGGCGAAAAGGGTTCTATTCGAGCCTCTTTGTCGTACCGAAGCCGGACGGACCGATTCTGAACCTACAATCCCTCAATCCATACTTGAAAACTTTCAAATTCAAGATGGAATCTCTTCGAGCTGTGATCTCAAGCCTAGAAGGGGGGGATTTTATGGCGTCAGTCGACATGAAGGATGCCTACTTACACGTCCCGATATATCCTCCGCATCAGGCCTTCCTGAGATTTGCGGTGCAGGATTGTCATTACCAATTTCAGACGTTGCCGTTTGGGCTTTCCACGGCCCCGAGGGTTTTCAACAAGGTTATGGCAGAAATGATGGTACTCCTTCGCAAGCGAGGGGTCACAATTATCCCGTACTTGGACGATCTCCTGATAAAGGCGAGGTCAAAGGAACAATTGCTAAAGAATGTGGAACTCTCCCTGACGGTTCTGCAACATCACGGTTGGATTTTAAATTTGCCAAAGTCTCAGTTGATTCCGACGACTCGGCTGCCCTTCCTGGCCATGATCTTAGACACAGAGATTCAGAGATTGTTTCTTCCGGTGGACAAAGCTCTGGAAATACACACCATGGTCAAGGAGCTTTTGAGACCAACAAGAGTGTCGATTCATCAATGCACTCGAGTGCTAGGTAAGATGGTTGCGGCTTACGAAGCCATTCCGTTTGGCAGGTTTCATGCCAGGGTGTTTCAGTGGGACCTGCTGGACAAATGGTCCGGGTCTCACCTACACATGCACCGGAAAATAACTCTATCTTCCAGGGCCAGGATCTCTCTCCTGTGGTGGCTGCAAGGCTCTCACCTTCTAGAGGGACGCCGTCTCGGAATCCAGGACTGGTTCCTGCTGACCACAGATGCAAGTCTCCGAGGCTGGGGCGCAGTCGCGCAGGGAAGAAGTTTCCAGGAGAAATGGTCAAGCCAGGAATCTTCTCTCCACTTAAATGTTCTCGAGTTAAGAGCCATTTACAACGGCCTGCTGCAAGCGAAGAACCTTCTTCGAGGTCTCCCTGTCCTGATCCAGTCGGACAACATAACTGCGGTGGCGTACGTAAACCGCCAAGGCGGAACAAGGAGCAGGGCGGCAATGGCGGAGGCCACAAGAATCCTTCGCTGGGCGGAACAGCACGTGAGCGCTCTGTCAGCAGTCTTCCTCCCGGGCGTGGACAACTGGGAAGCAGACTTCCTCAGCAGACACGATCTCCATACGGGATAGTGGGCTCTTCATCAAGAGGTATTTGCAGAAGTGACAAGGCATTGGGGAATTCCTCTGATAGACATGATGGCGTCTCGCCTCAACAAGAAGCTTCCGAGGTATTGTTCCAGGTCAAGGGACCCCGAAACCAGTGCAGTGGACGCCCTGGTAACTCTGTGAGTGTTTCAGTCGGTGTATGTGTTCCCTCCGCTTCCTCTCATTCCAAAGGTGCTGAGGATCGTAAGACGGCAAAGGGTTTAGTCAATACTCATCATTCCAGATTGGCCACGGAGGGCCTGGTATCCGGATCTTCAGGAATTGCTTGTAAAAGATCCTTGGCTGCTTCCTCTAAGAGAGGACCTGTTGATGCAGGGGCCCTGCGTGTTTCCAGACTTACCGCAGCTGCGTTTGACGGCGTGGAAGTTGAGCGCCAAATCCTAGCTCGGAAAGGTATTCCCGGGGAGGTCATCCCCACTCTCCTTAAAGCTAGGAAGGAGGTTACGGCAAAACATTATCACCGTATTTGGAATAAGTATGTGTCGTGGTGTGAAACCAAAGCAGCTCCTGCTTAGGAGTTTCACTTGGGTCGTTTACTCCATTTTTTGCAGGCAGGCGTGGATGCAGGCCTGAAATTGGGTTCCATCAAAGTGCAGATTTCGGCTTTATCTATTTTCTTTCAAAAATAATTGTCCGTCCTTCCTGAGGTTCAGACTTTCGTGAAGGGAGTGCTGCATATCCATCCTCAATTTGTGCCACCCGTGGCGCTGTGGGATCTTGAAGTGGTGTTGCAGTTTCTTATGTCTCACTGGTTTGAACCTTTACGTAAGGTTGAGTTGAAGTTTCTCACTTGGAAGTGGTCATGCTTTTGGCTTTGGCGTCTGCCAGACGAGTGTCCGAGTTGGCGGCTTTGTCTCACAAGAGCCCATATTTGATTTTTCATTCGGATAGCGCGGAATTGAGGACTCGTCAAAATTTCTGCCGAAGGTGGTTTCTTCATTTCGCATAAACCAACCTATTGTGGTACCTGTGGCTACGGATGCGGTGGCGGTCCCAAAATCTTTTGATGTTGTAAGAGCTTTGAAAATTTATGTCGCCAGAATGGCTCTTACTAGGAAGACAGAGGCTCTGTATGTCCTGTATGCTTCCAACAAGATTGGAAATCCTGCTTCTAAGCGAACTATTGCACGCTGGATTTGTAATATGATTCAGCAAGCTCATTCTTCGGCTGGGCTACCGTTGCCGAAGTCAGTAAAGGCCCATTCTACCAGGAAGGTGGGCTCGTCTTGGGCGGCTGCCCGAGGGGTCTCGGCACTTCAACTTTGCCGAGCAGCTACGTGGTCGGGTTCAAACACTTTTGCTAAGTTCTACAAGTTTGATACCTGGCTGATGAGGACCTCATGTTTGCTCAATCGGGGCTGCAGAGTCGTCCGCACTCTCCCGCCCGGTCTGAAGCTTTGGTATAGACTCCATGGTCCTTTTGGAGTCCCCAGCATCCTCTAGGATGTAAGAGATAAAAGGATTTTAATACCTACCGGTAAATCCTTTTCTCCTAGTCCGTAGAGAATGCTGGGCGCCCATCCCAGTGCGGACTGTTCCTTGCAGTTGTATTGATACTGGTTATTTTCGGTTACACGTGGTTTGTGTATCGGTTATATTCAGCTTGTTGCTGTTGTTAGTTTATACTGTTATCTGGTTTCCTGCTACTCCGGTTGTTTGGTATGTTCGTGGTGTGGGCTGTTATGTTTCTTGCCCTTAGTTTAACAAAAATCCTTTCCTCGAAATGTCCGTCTCTCCTGGGCACAGTTCCTATAACTGAGGCTTGGGGGAGGGACATAGAGGGAGGAGCCAGTTCACACCCAGTCAAAGTCTTTTTAGTGTGCCCAAGCTCCTGCGGATCCCGTCTATACCCCATGGTCCTTTTGGAGTCCCCAGCATCCTCTACGGACAAGGAGAAAAAGGATTTACCGGTAGGTATTAAAATCCTATTTTCACTATATTGCAATTTTGGGCATTAATTGTTTCATCTGTTCCATTCAGATATTTTATGCAGTGTTGTGGAATACCCCAGGGATCCGTGTTGTCTGCATTGCTTTGCAGCTTATGTTATGGTGATCTGGAAAATAAAGTGTTTGATGGAATACAAAAGGATGGGTAGGTAATGTCTGATACCTATAGCATAAGTTTACATGGTTTGAACAGTGCAAGTATTTACAGTCCCCTGTGTAGGTGATACTAAAATGACAGCAGCTGGAGAGCTACAAGAGAAGAGTCCTGCTGACCAACATAACTAATGGCTCCCGTTTGGTTGAGTAGTGTAATCTCCAATACAAAAAAACAAGTTTTTCAAATTCCTTGGCTCCAGCTGTTTTTCCGCAGTGTACTGAACAGTCACTTCTAATGCTTAATGAGTAGTGACTTATTTTATTGATAAGTGACATTGTGTAAACTGATTGCTTTAATGCACCAACTGTAATAATAAATTGTACCTGCTAATTGGTGATGAAATGCCTTTTCAGTCAGAAGACCTTTCTATTGCTTCTTGTTTCTGTCTTGAGATACCAAATTGGACACAAAAAGAACCGAAGAGGAAAGAATGTCTCTTAGCTGGCGCACAAAAGATTCATTTAAAATATAGCTTTTATTAAGTCAATAAAATTGAGCCTATTCACGAAATTGAGGACAATACATACAATACAAGTGATTAAAGTGTACAGACAAATGTGATGCTAAAATCAAGGCACGCTACCCGTCTGCTAGATTTTAATCTGGTTACTTTCCATAACTGAGGATGGAGCACAATAATGGTTAGATTAGATGACTTCTACGGATGAGTATTGAGTATATATCATCTGTTGGAAAATCGATTCCAGGTAAGTAAATGGAATATTTGAGGTGTATGTCTGTAATATGAACTTTAAAAATATATTTGATTCCAGAGATTCACACCATCAATCCATCTTCAAATCACAGGTAATTATATGTAATAATGAGGTGTATATGCATACAGTAAATCAGTAAGTATATTAAGTTCTCAAATTCACACCGATATGCTTTTTATAATACAGTGTATCCACTAAAGGTCAGATGATAATTAATGGTTGTGTATACATAAAATTCTATACGTCAACAAATATGTCATATGTATATGATTCCAGGCATATATATTTGCAGTAGGCTATGCTGGTACTTTAAATGGGGTGTAGTACGGTATGCCAGTGGCCCGGATCCCGGCGACCAGCATACTGGCGCCGGGAGCCCGACCGCCGGCATACCAACAGCATGGCGAGCGCAAATGAGCCCCTTGCGGGCTCGCTGCGCTCGCCACGCTGCCAGCACGGTGGCGCGCTACGCGTGCCACGCTATTTATTCTCCCTCCAGGGGGGTCGTGGACCCCCACGAGGGAGAATATTTGTCTGGGTGTCGGGCTCCCGACGCCGGTATACTGTGCGCCGGGATCCCGACATTCGGCAACCTGAAGACCACCCCTTTAAATGTATTCTGTTATCTATATAGCAGACAATGCTGGTACTTCAATTCAATGTTGTCAATTGATTATAGATCGTATGCAGTCATTTGTACTTAAACGTGCAGCTAATGTATGCATTGGATTGACTATATCATACTTTGTGTATATTCTACACAGTGGTGCTGCTTGACTGCCTTGAAATCATATGCTGCTGTTAATTGATACAAATATGGCAGTATATTAGCAAGTATTGCTTTCTGCAGCAGTGTACACTGTGTTCCACAGGGAAAACATCGGGTGTAGAGCGGGATCTTGATCCAGAGACACCATCAGGCAAAACTTTGACTGTCCCAGGATGCATTGGGTCCTCCTCTATAACCCCGCCTCCAGGCACTGAGAGCTCAGTTTCGAGTGGTGCCTGCAGGCAGCAGGTCACCTAACAGGCGGGCTGCACTGGGCAGCCCTGAAAAGCTTAGAAGAATTCAAGGGCCGCAGCACTGTTATGTCAGGCTGACATTCAGTGCTGCGTCTCCGTCACCTCCCAAGCGGCGTCGCGCAGACGCTCTCCTGGTTCGCGTGGCTGCTACGAAGGGAGGAAGTAAGAGGGTCCCCCAGGTGGGACCCGCCACTAAATCACGTTCCTGATCGCAGTCTAGGGAGATGAACTGCGACGCTGGCGTGGACACTGTCACCGAGCAGGGACCCCACCATATCCGCCAGGCAGTGAGGTCCAGCATAGGGGAGTTGGTGCTTGACCAGTAGCTCAGGCCCAGGGCGCCATCTCCTCACAGATTTCCTGCCCTGGAGCTGCCTCACACTTCCCTCAGTTCCTGACAGAGACGCCATCTTCTGAGCATAGCTCCTGCTGATCTCTGGGATTGCAGGGCAAGGTCTCCCCTGTAAAGCCGCCTGTACACAGAGCTGAGACTTTACAGACACTTGAGTATTCTACATGTTTTATTACAGACAGTATTAGTTAAGAAAGAGTGTACCTATTCTAGAATATATTGAAAGGTTGAGTATCCCTTATCCAAAATGCTTGGGACCAGAGGTATTTTGGATAACGGATTTTTCCGTATTTTGGAATAATTGCATACCATAATGAGATATCATGGTGATGGGACCTAAGTCTAAGCACAGAATGCATTTATGTTACATATACACCTTATACACACAGCCTGAAGGTAATTTTAGCCAATATTTTTTATAACTTTGTGCATTAAACAAAGTGTGCCTACATTCACACAATTCATTTATGTTTCATATACACCTTATACACACAGCCTGAAGGTCATGTAATACAATATTTTTAATAACTTTGTGTATTAAACAAAGTTTGTGTACATTGAGCCATCAAAAAACAAAGGTTTCACTATCTCACTCTCACTCCAAAAAGTCCGTATTTCGGAATATTCCGTATTTCGGAATATTTGGATATGGGATACTCAACCTGTACAAGTATTCTGATATATACTTTCGGTCTAGGACTGTGCTGTGTTTTTATATATGTATATATATATATATATATATATATATATATATATATTATTATTTTTTCTCTTACGTCCTAGAGGATGCTGGGGACTCCAAAAGGACCATGGGGTATAGACGGGATCTGCAGGAGACATGGGCACACTATAAGACTTTTACTGTGTGTGAACTGGTCCTCCCTCTATGCCCCTCCTCCAGACCTCAGTTGGATTCTGTGCCCAGGAGAGACTGGACACACACTAGGGGAGCTCTACTGAGTTTCTCTGGAAAATACTTTATGTTAGGTTTTTTATTTTCAGAGAGACCTGCTGGCTACAGGCTCTCTGCTTCGTGGGACTGAAGGGAGAGAAGTCAGACCTACTTCTTCTGAGTTAAGGGCTCTGCTTCTTAGGCTACTGGACACCATTAGCTCCAGAGTATTCGATCACTTGGTGCGCCTAGCTGCTTGTTCCCGGAGCCGCGCCGTCAACCCCTTCACAAAAGCCAAAAGAAAGAAGCCGGGTGAGTATGCAGAAGGCAGAAGACTTCAGTAACGGAGGTACAGCGCAGCGGTCGCGCTGCGCTCCATGCTCCCACACACACACCAACGGCACTCACAGGGTGCAGGGCGCTGGGGGGTGAGCGCCCTGGGCAGCAAGTTACTGAGGTTGTTTAACTGGCAAAATGCATATTCGGTGCTTGGGCACTATGTATGAGACCCCCGCCAGTATAATAATTTAAATTTAAGCGGGACTACAGCGCGCCGGGAAGGGGCGGGGCTTAGCCGCACAGCTTACCAGCGCCATTTTATCTCTTCACAGTGCATGCAGAGACGCTGGCCCGGACCTCCACTCTCCTTACAAGTACTGGTAGCAAAACGGGGGGGGGGGGGGGGGGCACAGTCATTTGGTGCTATATAATACAGCGCAAATTATCATATATTATTGTTTTTAGTAATATATGGGCGCTGGGGTGTGAGCTGGCATACTCCCTCTGTGTTTTCTCTACAGGCTTCCCTGTGGGTCTGTCCCCTTTTGCCAGTGTGAGTGTGTGTGTGTCGGTACAGTGTGTCGACATGTCTGAGGCTGAGTGCTCCTCCCCGGAGGAAGTTACTGGGGGCGCAGAGAAGGATTTTAAAGTGGCTCTGTGGGCACAGCCGACTGCTGATTGGGTGAATATGTTGAGTACACCGAATGCAAATGTGGCGTTATTATCTAAGAGGCTGGATAAATCTGATTCTCAGACACAAACGTGGAGAAAATCCATGGAGGATGCCTTGTCTCAGGTATAGGCCCCCTCAGGGTCACAGAAACGTTCCTTTACCCAGATGGCAGATACGGATACCGACACGGACTCTGATTCCAGTGTCGACTTTAGTGAAGCCACTTTACATCCAAAATTGGTAAAGAGTATTCAGTACATGATTGTGGCTATTAAAGATGTTTTACATATCTCTGAGGAACCTCTTGTTCCAGATACAAGGGTTTGTTTATTTAAAGGGAAAAAGCCTGAGGTGAAGTTTCCCCCCTCTCATGAACTGAACGCTCTTTGTGAATAGGCTTGGGAGTCGCCTGACAAAAGGTGGCAGATTCCCAAGAGAATTTTTATGGCATATCCTTTCCCCTCTGACGACAGGGAGAAATGGGAGTCGTCTCCCAATGTGGACAAGGCTCTGTCCCGACTGTCCAAAAAAGTGGCGCTTCCGTCTCCTGACACGGCTGCCCTCAAGGATCCTGCGGATCGCAAGCAGGAAACGACATTAAAGGCCATTTATGTCACTACGGGTGCACTCCTCAGGCCTGCCGTGGCGTCGGCGTGGGTGAGTAGTGCTATTGCTAAGTGGGCTGATAATTTGGCATCTGACATGGATACCCTTGATAAGGATAACATTCTTTTGACTCTTGGTTATATCAGGGACGCTGCAGCTTACCTAAAGGATGCAGCGAGGGATATTGGCCTCTTGGGATCAAGGTCCAATGCCATGGCGGTCTCGGCCAGGAGGGCGCTGTGGATTCATCAATGGAATGCTGATGCCGATTCCAAGAAAGCTATGGAAGCTCTCCCTTTTAAAGGTAGTGTCTTGTTTGGTGACGGCCTTGCTGACCTGGTGTCTACCGCTACTGCGGGTAAGTAATCTTTTCTTCCTTATGTTCCCGCACAACAGAAAAAGGCGCCCCATTATCAGATGCAGTCCTTTCGGCCTAATAAATACAAAAAAGGAAGGGGCTCGTCCTTCCTCGCTTCAAAGGGTAGAGGAAGGGGAAAAAGGTCGCCTGCTGTGTCTGGCGCCCAGGACCAAAAGTCCTCCCCCGCCTCTGCCAAGTCCACCGCATGGCGCTGGGGCTCCCCTACGGGAGTCCGTGCCGGTGGGGGCTCGTCTCCGAATCTTCAGTCAGGTCTGGTTTCAATCGGGACTAGATCCTTGGGTCTTAGACATAGTGTCCCAGGGGTACAAACTGGAGTTTCAGGATGCCCCCCCGCCGATTTTTCAAATCAGCCTTGCCAGTTTCTATTCCAGAAAGGGAAGTAGTAAATGCTGCGATACAAAAGCTGTGTCAACAGAGGGTCATTGTCCCGGTTCCCCCATCCCAACGGGGGGAAGGGTTCTATTCAAGCCTCTTTGTCGTGCCAAAGCCGGACGGCTCGGTCAGACTGATCCTGAACCTAAAATCGCTCAATCCGTACTTGAAAACTTTCTAGTTCAAGATGGAATCTCTTCGAGCTGTGATCTCCAGCCTAGAAGGGGGGGATTTTATGGCGTCAGTCGACATAAAAGATGCCTACTTACACGTCCCGATATATCCTCATCAGGCCTTCCTGAGATTTGCGGTGCAGGATTGTCATTACCAATTTCAGCCGTTGCCGTTTGGGCTTTCCACGGCCCAGAGAGTCTTCACCAAAGTGATGGCGGAAATAATGGTACTCCTACGCAAGCAGGGTGTCACAATTATCCCGTACTTGGACGATCTCCTGATAAAGGCGAGATCAAGAGAGCAGTTGCTAAGAAATGTGGAACTTTCCCTGACGGTTCTGCAACATCATGGTTCGATTCTAAATTTGTCAAAGTCTCAGTTGATCCCGACAACTCGGCTGCCCTTCTTGGGCATGATCCTAGACACGGAACTACAGAGAGTGTTTCTTCCAGCGGAAAAAGCTCTGGAAATCCAGACCATGGTCAAGGATATTCTGAAACCGGCAAGAGTGTCGATTCATCAATGCACTCGAGTGCTAGGGAAGATGGTTGCGGCGTACGAAGCCATTCTGTTTGGCAGGTTTCATGCCCCGGTGTTTCAGTGGGACCTGCTGAACAAATGGTCCGGGTCTCACCTGCACATGCACCGGAAAATAAGTCTATCTTCCAGGACCAGAATTTCTCTCCTGTGGTGGCTGCAAAGTTCTCACCTTCTAGAGGGACGCAAGTTCGGAATCCAGAATTGGGTCCTGCTGACCACAGATGCATGTCTCCGAGGCTGGGGTGCAATCACACAAGGAAGAAGTTTCCAGGGAAAATCGTCAAGCCAGGAATCTTGTCTCCACATAAATGTTCTGGAGTTAAGAGCCATTTACAACGGCCTTCTGCTAGCGAAAAACCTTCTTCAAGGTCTACCTGTCCTGATTCAGTCGGACAACATAACAGCGGTGGCGTACGTAAACCGCCAGGGCGGAACAAAGAGCAGGGCGGCAATGGCGGAGGCCACAAGGGTTCTCCGCTGGGCCGAACAGCACGTGAGCGCTCTGTCAGCAGTCTTCCTTCCGGGCGTGGACAACTGGGAGGCAGACTTCCTAAGCAGACACGATCTCCATCCAGGAGAGTGGGCCCTACATCAAGAGGTATTTGCAGAAGTGACAAGTCGTTGGGGAATTCCTCAAATAGACATGATGGCGTCTCTCCTCAACAAGAAGCTTCCGAGGTATTGTTCCAGGTCAAGGGACCCCCAAGCCAGTGCAGTCGACGCCCTGGTAACTCCGTCTGTGTTTCAGTCGGTGTATGTGTTCCCTCCACTTCCTCTCATTCCAAGAGTGTTGAGGATCATAAGACGAACAAGGGTTCAGGCAATACTCGTCGTTCCAGATTGGCCACGGAGGGCCTGGTATCCGGATCTTCAGGAATTGCTCATAGAAGATCCTTGGCCTCTTCCTCTCAGCGAGGACCTGTTACTGCAGGGGCCATGTGTATTTCCGGACTTACCGCGGCTGCGTTTGACGGCGTGGAGGTTGAACGCCAAATCCTACCTCGTAAAGGTATTCCCGGGGAAGTCATCCCCACTCTCCTTAAGGCTAGAAAGGAGGTCACGGCGAAGCATTATCACCGTATTTGGAGAAAATATGTGTCGTGGTGTGAAGCCAAAACAGCTGCGGAGGAGGAGTTTCACTTGGGTCGTTTCCTCCATTTTTTGCAGGCAGGCGTGGATGTAGGCCTGAAATTGGGTTCCATCAAAGTGCAGATTTCGGCTTTATCTATTTTCTTTCAAAAAGAATTGGCCGCCCTTCCTGACATTCAGACTTTCGTGAAGGGAGTGCTGCATATCCATCCTCCGTTTGTGCCACCCGTGGCACCGTGGGATCTTGAAGTGGTGTTACAATTTCTTATGTCTCACTGGTTTGAACCTTTGCGAAAGGTTGAGTTAAAGTTTCTCACTTGGAAAGTGGTCATGCTTTTGTCCTTGGCGTCTGCCAGACGAGTGTCAGAATTGGCGGCTTTGTCTCACAAGAGCCCATATTTGATTTTTCATGTGGATAGAGCGGAATTGAGGACTCGTCAACAATTTCTGCCGAAGGTGGTTTCTTCGTTTCACATAAATCAACCTATTGTGGTACCTGTGGCTACGGAACTGTGGCGGTGCCAAAATCTCTTGATGTCGTAAGAGCTTTAAAAATTTATGTCGCCAGAACGGCTCTTGTTAGGAAAACGGAGGCTCTGTTTGTCCTGTATGCTTCCAACAAGATTGGAAATCCTGCTTCCAAGCAGACTATCGCACGCTGGATTTGTAATACGATTCAGCACGCTCATTCTTCGGCGGGGTTGCCGAAATCAGTAAAGGCCCATTCTACCAGGAAGGTGGGCTCTTCTTGGGCGGCTGCCCGAGGGGTCTCGGCACTTCAACTTTGCCGAGCAGCTACGTGGTCGGGTTCAAACACTTTTGCTAAGTTCTACAAGTTTGATACCCTGGCTGATGAGGACCTCATGTTTGCTCAATCGGTGCTGCAGAGTCGTCCGCACTCTCCCGCCCGGTCTGGAGCTTTGGAATAGACCCCATGGTCCTTTTGGAATCCCCAGCATCCTCTAGGACGTAAGAGAAAATAGGATTTTAATACCTACCGGTAAATCCTTTTCTCCTAGTCCGTAGAGGATGTTGGGCGCCCATCCCAGTGCGTACTGTTACTTGCAGTTGTATTGTTGGTTGTTGTTTTCGGTTACACGACGGTTGTGTATCAGTTGTGTTAAGCTTGTTGCTGTTTTTTCGTTCATACTGTTATCTGGTGTTCCTGCTAATCCAGTTATACAGTGTATTTGTGGTGTGAGCTGGAGGTCTGGAGGAGGGGCATAGAGGGAGGAGCCAGTTCACACCCAGTAAAAGTCTTATAGCGTGCCCATGTCTCCTGCGGATCCCGTCTATACCCCATGGTCCTTTTGGAGTCCCCAGCATCCTCTACGGACAAGGAGAAAACGGATTTACCGGTAGGTATTAAAATCCTATTTTCACTATATTGCAATTTTGGGCATTAATTGTTTAATCTGTTCCATTCAGATATTAGGATAAAATCCTAATATATATATATATGTATATGTGTGTGTAATTTATTTCTGCAGCGGGGTACATTGGTTTCCACAGGGAAACATCGGAGTGTAGAGATGGATCTTGATCCAGTCACCAACAGGCTAAAGCTTTAGACTGTCCCAGGATGCACTGGGACCTCCTCTATAACCCCACCTCCAGGCACAGTGAGCTCAGTTTCAAGTTGGTGCCTGCAGAAGCAGGTCACTTAACAGGGGGGCTTCACCGGGCAGCCCTGAAAAAGCTTTTAGAAGACTTCAAGGGCCGCAGCACTTACATGTCAGGGTGACATTCTGTGCTGCGACTTGGTCACCTCCCCAGCGAAGTCGCATACTCCCGCTGGCTCTGTTCCTGGGTACTTGCGGCGGAGACGCTCCGGCTCTAGGCACACGGTTGCAGACACTCACCTGGTTCGCATGACTGCTACTGAAGGGAGGAGGTAAGAGGGTCCCCCAGGTGGGACCCGCCATTAAATCGCGTTCCAGTCGCAGTCTAAGGAGATGGACTGCGACGCTGGTGTGGACACTGTAAGAGATCAGGGACCCCACTATATCCCCCAGGGCATAAGTGTACAGGTCGGATATATAAACATCCCCAGGTGGTGGGGACCAGTATAGGGAAAAAGGCACTTGACCTGTAGCCCCTCCCCCAGTTCAGGGCATCATCTACTGCTGGTGTTCCCGCCCTGGAGCTGCTTCACACTCTCCCTCACTCCCTGACTGAGGCGCTGGGCGCCATCTTCTATGATTAGCTGCAACTGGTCTCCGGGACTGCACAGCAAGGTCTCCTCTGTAAATCCGCCTGTACATCAGCGCAGTGATTTTACAGACACTTAAGTATTCTACATGTCGCTATTAAGACAGCGTTAGTTAAGAACAAGTTTACCTGTGACAGAATATATTGTACGAGTATTCTGATATATACATTCGGTGTCGGACCGCGCATTGTTTTATATATATATACACATAATAGTCCAGTGCAGTTTTATTGTCCTACTAAAATAATTGTCTGCATTGTCATTGTGACTGTGTGTGCCTGTATCTGCTGTATTGATTTCACTTTCAGTGTATCCCAGCTTTAGCTATCACTGTATTCTGTACTCTAGGGGACTAGGGTGGTAATTCTGACTGTTTTTTGCAGTCCTGCGTTGGCATAGTCGCTGCCCATAGGGGAGTGTATTTTAGCTGTGTAAGTGTGCAATCGCATGTGCAGCCAAGTGGTACAAAAAGATTTTGTGCAGTTTCTGAGTAGCCCAGAACTTACTCAGCCGCTGCGATCACTTCAGCCTGTCTGGGACCGGAATTGACGTCAGACACCCGCCCTGCAAACGCTTGGACACGTTTGCTTTTTTCCAACCACTCCCTGAAAACTATCAGTTGTCACCCAGAAACGCCTTCTTCCTGTCAATCTCCTTGCAAATGGATTCGGCTGTGCGCATGGATTCTTCGTAAAAAACCATTGCACGGCAACGATCCGCTTTGTACCCGTGCGACGCGCCTGCGCATTGCGGTGCATATGCATGCGCAGTTCTGACCTGATCGCTACGCTGCAAAAAACGCTAGCAACCGATCAGGTCTGAATTACTCCCTAGGAGCATCAGGGTCACATATATAGCGCTTCACAGTATTTACCAGATTTATTCGCTGGTGTTGTGTACTGTGTACACAGTCACATAGTACCGGATTTAGATACTGGTGTTGTGTACTGTGTACACAGTCACATAGTACCGGATTTAGATACTGGTGTTGTGTACTGTATACGCTGTCACATATTAGGGGATTAATTTGCTGGTATTGTACTCTGTCTGGCTGTATTGTACTCATAAGCTCTGCGGTTACATTCACTAAAATGTCTAACACAGAGGACGGGAAATCCACGGACGCTCCTGTATCATGCAGCGCATGCGCCAGGGATTTGCCTGAAGGGGAAGCTTTGTATGACTGTCTGTGTACTGTGTGCCATACATCTCCCAGTCAGTACGCAGCACCTGTAACCAATCAGGAGCCACCTTGGGCGGCATTCTCAACTATGCTCAATACGCTTGTGACACGCCTTACGCCCCCCTATCGGACCTCCTGTACCATTGCAACCACATATTGTCCCTATGGTAAATCCGCCTTGGGCGGATAATTTGTCTACCCAGATGCAGCAATTGAATCAATCTTTGGTTAGACATAAACCTACCCCAACTCACTCTCGTGTCAAGGGGTCATCTAAGCAGGCCACTTCTTCCTCACAATCCACTAATCTCTCGGAAGATTCTTCTGATGAGGATGGGGAGTATACTGACCCGTCAGAGACTGATATAGCTGCTTCTGACGAGGAATCTACTATGCAGGTTCATGTCCCTGATTTAGTAGTTGCTATTAATTAGATCCTACAGATCACCGATGAGGAGTCCACTGCGGTTCTAAGAAACCTGATAAGTTTAAATGTCAGAAGGTAACTAAAACATTATTACCGCATTCTGACCAATTAGTAGATATACTTCAAGAACCCTGGTCTTCCCCAGGAAAGAACTTCTCCCTATCTAAAAAGTTGGTAGCTTGAAATCCTCTCCCTTCTGAGTTGTGTAACAAGTGGGAAAACTCACTGCCGGTGGATTCCCATGTCACCCGTCTCGTGGTGTCATCTACTCTGCCTGTCACCACTGTCACCTCACTGAAGGAACTGACAGATAAGTGTGTGGAGGGATGCCTGAAGTCTATTTACTCCCTTACAGGTGCTTTACATAGACTTACTATAGCAGCCTCTTGGTCTGCAAAAGGAATTGAAGCATGGGTTCAGGCATTAAAGGAAGAGCTGCCTCAGGATATATCTGACATTGCCAGACAGTACCTGTCTCACATTACCACCGCCGCCTATTACATTCAGGAGGCGTCCTCTGAGGCAGTTGTGTTGGCGGCCAAGGCATCGACTACGTCCATCTTGGCTCGCCGTATTCTGTGGTTGAGGTCGTGGAAGGTGGACCTGGACTCCAAAAAGACCTTGGAGGTACTCCCTTTTAAGGGAGACATCCTATTTGGTGAAGATCTCAATAGGATTGTGACTGACTTAGCATCTGTTAAGACTGCATTTCTCCCGAATACTAATCCTTCTGCACAGAAGGCAAAAGGTACCACTTTTTGCTCCTTTTTGCCTCAAGGCAAAGCAAAAGTTCAGGCATTTCCAAGACAATCTCGTGCTCCCAAAACCACCAAGCCCAAGGCAAAACAATCCTGGGCCACCCGTCAGCCTGCTTCTAAACACGACAAGCCTGCTGCATGATGGGGCCGGCCTCCCCCTGGGGGACCCCAGGGTGGGAGACCGACTTCTGCGATTCACCCAGGTCTGGTTAAATACCACTTCAGACGCATCCATTGAAGGCGCAATGTTTACAACTGGTTGTATGTTGCCTCCTGGATACAAGTAGTGCCGGTACCTCTTCCCAGAGATGCAGAGGATACTACTCAACAATGTTTCTAGTCCTGAAACCCAATGGGTCTTTCCGGCCTATACTCAACCTCAAATCACTGAATAAGTTTGTGAGAGTGTCCAAGTTCCGTATGGAAACACTGTGCTCAATTGTTCTGGCCATGGCACCCGGAGACTATATGGTATCCCTGGATATACAAGATGCTTACCTGCATATTCCTATTGCCATATCGCATCAGTAATATCTGCGGTTTGCTATTGGCAACCTCCACTATCAATTCCAGGCTCTGCCGTTTGGACTGGCAAAGGCCCATCGGATCTTCACCAAGGTTATGGCCGTGATGACTGCTCATCTCCATCGCCAGAGAGTCAGAATCCTGCCGTATCTGGACGACTTGCTGATTCTGGCAAACCCCCAAGATGTCATCTACAACTGACGGTAAACTTCCTACAAGCCCACGGGTGGCTAATCAACTGGAAGAAGTCTCTGCTCAGAGCATGGTGCACCTGGGGGCACTTCTGGGGACACACAGTCAGCGGCTGTTTCTGTCTCCAGAGAAGGTTCTGAAACTTCAGGACAGGATCAGATATTTAATCTCTCGCTCAAGAGTGTCAATACACTCGGCGATGCAAGTACTAGGCCTCATGGTGTTGGCTTTCGACATGGTGGAGTACGCTCAATTTCATTCCCGCCTTCTGCAGAGGTTAATTCTTTCCCAGTGGGACGGCCTGCCTCATCGGATCAGGTCTCACATGATCTCCTTGACTCCGGAGGTTCATCTGTCGCTGACCTGGTGGCTACAGGACCAGCAGTTAAGCAGGGGCCATCCCTTCTGGATCCCCAACTGGGTCATGCTGATGACAGATGCCAGTCTGAGGGGTTGGGGCGTGGTGTTGAAGCAACACTCCTTCCAGGGTCGGTGGACCAAGGAGGAGTCACTCCTCCCGGTAAACATTCTGGAATTGCCGGCGGTGTTCAATGCTTTGTCTCTTGCCCTGCCTCTGTTACAGAATAAGCCTGTTCAAGTACTGTCAGACAACATCAACACGGTGGCATACATAAACCATCAAGGAGGCACTCGAAGCCACATGGCAATGATGGAAGTATCAAAAATCCTTTGTTGGGCGGAACGTCATCTGCCAGCAATATCGGCAGTGTTTATTCCGGGAGTCCCCAACTGGGAAGCAGATTTCCGCAGTTGTCAGGACGTACACGGAGTCTTCATCCAGAAGTCTTTCAACTTCTAGTGGACAGTTGGGGTCTACCGGACGTGGATCTCATGGTGTCTCAACACAATCACAAGGTTCCGGTCTTCGGATCTCGGACCAGGGATCCTCAAGCAGTGTTCGTTGATGCACTGGCAGTACCATGGAACTTTCAGCTGCCTTACTTGTTCTCTCCAGTGTCATTCCTGCCCAGGGCTCTACAGAAGTTCAAACAGGAAGGAGGAATACTGCTTCTAGTTTCTCCAGCGTGGCCCAGAAGGCATTGGTTCTCAGACCTGCAGGGTCTATTTACAGGGCATCTTCTTCTACTTCCTCAACGACCAGACCTCCTCGTACAGGGCCCTTGTCTCTACCCAGACCTGGCCAGACTGGCTTTGACGGTGTGGCTCTTGAAGCATCACTCCTCAGAGCCAAAGGATTTTCAGAGGCGGTTATTCAAATGATGTTGAAAGCCCGCAAATCGGCCTCTGACTGGATTTATTACAGGGTTTGGAATTCTTACTTCACCTGGTGTGCTGAGAAGCATTATGATGTCCATAGATTCAGAATTTCCAGAATACTGGCTTTTCTGCAAAGAGACCTGGACTTATGTCTTCGTCTGTCCTCCCTCAAGGTTCATATACAGTATCTGCCTTGTCTGTTTGGTTTCAGAGAAATTATCTCTATACCTGATGTTCAGACGTTCATTCAGGGCATTATTCGGATTCAGCCTCCCTATGTACCTCCTGTGGTTCCATGGGATTTGTCTGTTGTGCTGAATGCCCTGCAAGAGTTTCCATTTGAACCTCCTGAATCTGTGGACCTAAAATGGCTCACAGCCAAGGTCCTGTTCTTGCTGGCCATTGCCTGTCGTCCACCCTTTCTCATATTCCACGGGGACCGGGCGGTTCTACGAACTCGCCCCGGTTATTTGGTTATTTGGTGTCATCGTTTAACCTTAACCAAGAGATTGTGGTTCTGGCATTTGTCTCCTTAGATTTGTCTCCCAAAGAATGTTCTTTGGATGTGGTTAGGGTTCTCCGCATCTATGTGGAGAGGACTGACTCCATCAGGAGATCAGATTCCCTTTTTGTACTGTTTGGTTTTCACAGATGTGACTGGCCTGCGAATAAGCAAACCTTGGCCAGATGGATTAGAATGGTGATTGCACAAGCCTATGCACAGGCTAGACTCCCAGCTCCTGCTGCAGTTAAAGCCCATTCTACTCAGTCTGTTGGACCTTCTTGGGCGGCCCACGGTGGAGCGTCCCCGGAACAGTTATGCAAAGCGGCTACGTGGTCCTTAGTGAAGACGTTCATTAGGTTCTATGCCTTTGATACTTCCGCCTCCCAGGATGATTCCTTTGGACGCTGGGTTCTCCTACATGCTAGGGCACGTCCCCTCCCTTGAGGAACTGCTTTAGGACATCCCCGATGTTTTCCCTGTGGAACACAGTGTACCCCGCTGCAGAAAAGGAGTGTTATGGTAGACTTACCATGGTTAACCCTCTTTCTATGAGGTACACTGGGTTCCACAGGGCGCCTACCCTGACGCATCTAGGTACTTTGGGTTGTATGGCATTAGCCGCTGGTACCCTTTCCTGTCGTGAGATTGTGGTTCTATGTGACTAACATCTGCATTCTCTTTTACCTGCTCCTGCATTGGACTGGTTAACGAAACTGAGCTCTCAGTGCCTGGAGGCGGGGTTATAGAGATGGCCCCAATGCATCCTGGGACAGTGAAAGCTTTGCCTGGTGGTGCCTCTGGATCAAGATCCCGCTCTACACACAATATTTTCCCTGTGGAAACCAGTATACCTCGCAGAAAGCGAGTTAACCATGGTAAGTCTACCATAACTCTCCTTTTCTGCTGTAAAATGAATTAGCTGAACTGCACTCCAGTACAATGTATCTTTTGGCCTAATTCAGACCTGATTGCTAGCAAGCGATTTTTGCACTGCTGCGATCAGATAGTTACCGCCTACAGGGGGAGTGTATTTTAGCTGTGCAAGTGTGCGAATGCATGTGTAGCAGAACTGTAGAAATAGATTTTGTGCAGTCCCTGCGCAGCCCAGGACTTAATCAGCCGCTGCGATCACATCAGCCTGTCTAGGACCAGAATTGACGTCAGGAACCCTCCCTGCAAACGCTTGGACATGCATGCATTTTTCCAGACACTCCATGAAAACGGTCAGTTGCCACCCACAAACACCTTTCTTCCTGTCAATCTCCTTGTGATCGCCTGTGTGAACGGATCCATTGCACAAACCCATCGCTGAGCGGCGATCCGCTTTGTACCCATGTGAAGTGCCTGCGCATTGCGGTGCATACGCATGCACAGTTTGGACCTGATTGCCATCTGTGCGAAAACGCACAGCAGCGATCAGGTCTTTATTTGTTGAAACAATGTTACTTTCTTACACAGCGCTGTAACACATTGGGGGTCATTCCGAGTTGATTGCTCGCTAGCTAGTTTTAGCTGCCGTGCAAACGCTATGCCGCCGCCCACTGTGGAGTGTATTTTAGCTTAGCAGAAGTGCGAACGCATGTGCAGCCGAGCTCTGCATAAACAGTTTGTGCCGTTTCAGACTAGGTGTGAACCTTCTCAGCACTTGCGATCACTTCAGCCTATTCGTGTCCGGATTTGACGTCATACACACGCCCAGCGAACGCCCAGCCACGCCTGCATTTTATCAGACACTCCTGCATTTTTGCAAACACTCCCTGAAAACGGTCAGTTGACACCCAGGAACGCCCCTTTCCTGTCAATCTTCTTGTGGCCGCCAGTGCGAAGGAAAACTTAGCTACAACCTGAGCACAACCACAAAGAGCTTTGTACCCGTACGTCGCACGTGCGCATTGCAGGGCATACGCATGCGCAGAAATGCCATTTTTTCACCTGATCTCTGCGCTGAGAAAATCGTCAGTGAGCGATCAACTCGGAATGACCCCCATTGTGCAGTAGCGCTATTCTATCTATTTCACACATATTTGTATCTGTGACAATGGGGGTCATTCCGACCTGAACGCTTGCTGCAGTTTAGCGCAGCGATCGGGTCGGAACTGCTCATGCGCCGCAGTGCGCCGGCGCATGGCAGCTTTCGTTACTTAGCGATCGCCTCTGAGACAGAGGCGGTCGCTAGGTGGGAGGGGGCTGAACGGCGGCGTTAAGCCGTCATTTAGGGGGAGCGGTCCGGCCAACGCAAGCGTGGCCGGACCGTTGGGTGGGCGGGCTGTGGCGGCTGTGTGACGTGTCACGCAGCCGCTGCGGCCAGCGGGAGCGACGAGCAACTCCCGGCCAGCCACAGGAGCTTCTCTGGCCGGGAGTTACTCCTCAAATACAAAGGCATCGCCACTGTGCGATGCGTTTGTATTTGTGCGGGGGGGCCGGACTGACATGCGGGGCGGACTAGCCCTGTGCTGGGCGTCCCCCCGCATGTCTGGGAACATGATCGTAGCTACGATCAACTCGGAATGACCGCCAATATACGAACATCGCTGGATGGAATAACCAAATAAACTTTATTACACTGACCTCTAGTGTTTAAGAGTGCTCAACTGTAAATGTATAAGTAAAAGCATCACAATTAAACACCGCTCAGACATAGAATTTTTTCAGTACAATTTAAAACAGTGGACAATTATTGTGTAAGTCAATTTATATCAATAAACACCGTCAGTTAACTGCATAATATTGTATACATGTGCACATATTACTATTATATGTGTATAGTACAGCGCTGTGTAAGAAAGTAACAATATTTCAAATAAAGATACATTGTACTGGAGTGCAGTTCAGCTAATTCATTTTACAGCAGAACGCAATACTTGCTAATATACTGCCACCTTTGTATCAATTAACAGCAGCATATGATTTCAAAGCAGTACCACTATATAGAATATACACACAGGGTGTAGTATGGTATGCCGGCTGGCGGAGTCCCGGCACACAGCATACCGGCGCCGGAATCCCGACCGCGGCATACCGACAGCGTGGCAAGAGCAAATGAGCCCCTTGTGGGCTCGCTGCGCTCGCCACGCTGCAGGCACGGTGGCGCGCTACACGCACCACTCTTATCTATTCTTCCTCCGGGGGGGGGGGGGGCATGGACCCCCAAGAGGGAGAAACGGTGTCGGTATGCCGGGTGTCGGGATTCCGGCGCCGTTATACTGTGCGCCAGGACCCCAACAGACGGCAAACTGAAGACCACCCATACACACAATATGATATAGTCAATTCAATGCATACATTAGCTGCACGTTTAAGTACAAATGACTGCATACGATCTATAATCAATTGACAACATTTAATTGAAGTACCAGCCTTGTCTGCTATATAGATAACCGAATACATTTAAAGTACCAGCATAGCCTACTGCAAATATATTTGCCAGGAATAATATACATATGACATATTTGTTGACGTATAGAATTTTACGAATACACAACCATTAATTATCATCTGACCTTTAGTGGATACACAGTATTATAAAAAGAATATCGGTGTGAATTTGAGAACTTAATATACTTACTGATTTACTGTATGCATATACACCTCATTATTACATATACTTACCTGTTATTTGAAAATGGATTGATGGTGTGAATCTCTGGAATCAAATATATTTTTAAAGTTCATATTACAGAGATACACCTCAAATATTCCATTTACTTACCTGGAATCGATTTTCCAACAGATGATATATACTCAATACTCATCCGTAGAAGTCCTCTAATCTAACCATTATTGTGCTCCATCCTCAGTTATGGAAAGTAACCAGATTAAAATCTAGCAGACGGGTAGCGTGCCTTGATTTTAGCATCACATTTGTCTGTACACTTTAATCACTTGTATTGTATGTATTGTCCTCAATTTCGTGAATAGGCTCAATTTTATTGACTTAATAAAAGTTGTATTTTAAATGAATCTTTTGTTGTGAGTGGGAGAATGCAACATTATTATTGAGTAAGAACATTTGTTGGGTAGTGTAATCGGCAACAGTTTTAAAATACTTTGCCAAAAACTTGAATGTAGGGACCACCTGGTCATTTTTTATTGCCTACACCAGTGGTTCTCAAATTTTTTTGAATCACGGCGCCCTAGAGTATCAAAAAACGTTTTACGGCACCCCTAGGCCAAAAGTTTCTTATTAATACATTTGTAAAAAAAAATATTAAATTAAGTAAATGGTCTTTATGTCATCCTTCGGCTCAATTATATGGTGAGGGACAAGATTTGCTTCTATATGTCCACATATTTTATGATTGGCAGACACCAGTACTAGTTTTATCTATTTCATTTACCATAAATAATTTGAATCAGTCCTGGACCACAAATCCAAGGCACCCCTGCAAGTGTCCCAAGTCACCCCAGGGTGCCACGGCACACAGTTTGAGTACCACTGGCCTACACCCACAAGTGGCCAGGACAGAGGAAAGTATCAAAGGCAAGGTGCAATGCCTACTCCTGTATCTCATGCTGCATGTACAGTGACATGGGGTTACATTTTTAAAACCACAGTCTATAGTTTTCAGCATTTATATGGTCATAGTCCTCTGCCATTACACCTAATATAAGTTGAAATAGCTACACATTAGTTCAGTTCTATGCCCTTCTTCCATATTATCATGCTTTTATACTGGGATGACCACCTCTCACTCCCACAAGTCTTCTCCCATGTCACTGCTCACTTATGGAATTCCCTACCATG